>NW_027453193.1:43418-94773 GCF_964194025.1 Convolutriloba macropyga | reverse complement strand
TAAAACAAAAAGAATTTTTGCTATAGCTTGCCTAGAAAAAAAGTTCGTATTTCAATCGGAAATTTCGACTTATTCGCCTATTATTCGCTTATCTATTTTCAAAAATATAGAAATTTCGTCGGGTCAAGGAGTTGTCCAAATTAAAGCAAATTTGGTATGGAGTATTCCATGTATAGTTAGAGAGTAGGAGAAAAAGAATTTTTGGTATAGCTTGCCAAGGAAAAAAGTTAGTTTTTCATACGGAAATTTGCTATTATTTCAAATAAGTAATTTTCAAAATAGGTCTTTTTTATCGGGTCAAGAAGTTATTCAAATCGAACCAGACTCGGTATGGAGTATCCCATGGGTATCTAGAGTGTAAAACAAAAAAAATTTTTGGTATAGCTTGCCTAGAAAAAAAGTTCGTTTTTCAATCGGAAATTTCGACTTATTCGCCTATTATTCGCTTATCTATTTTCAAAAATATAGAAATTTCGTCGGGTCAAGGAGTTGTCCAAATTAAACCAAATTTGGTATGGAGTATTCCATGTATAGTTAGAGAGTAGGAGAAAAAGAATTTTTGGTATAGCTTGCCTAGGAAAAAAAGTTAGTGTTTCATACGGAAATTTGCTATTATTTCAAATAAGTAATTTTCAAAATAGGTCTTTTTTATCGGGTCAAGAAGTTATTCAAATCAAACCAGACTCGGTATGGAGTATCCCATGGGTACCTAGAGTGTAAAACAAAAAGAATTTTTGGTATAGCTTGCCTAGAAAAAAAGTTCGTACTTCAATCGGAAATGTCGACTTATTCGCCTATTATTCGCTTATTCTATTTTCAAAAATATAGAAATTTCGTCGGGTCAAGGAGCTGTCCAAATTAAACCACATTTGGTATGGAGTATTCCATGTATAGTTAGAGAGTAGGAGAAAAAGACTTTTTGGTATAGCTTGCCTAGGAAAAAAGTTAGTTTTTCATACGGAAATTTGCTAATTTCGTTTTTAGCAAATTTTAACTATAGTTGTTTTTGATTGGGTCAAGATGTTGTCCAAATTGAACGAAACTTGGTATGAAGTATCCCATGTATAGTTAGAGAGTAGAAGAAAAAGAATTTTTGCTATAGCTTGCCTAGGAAAAAAGTTAGTTTTTCATACGGAAATTTGCGAATTTCGTTTTTAGCGAATTTTAACTATAGTTGTTTTTGATTGGGTTAAGATGTTGTCCAAATTGAACCAAACTTGGTATTAAGTATACCATGGGTACCTAAAGTATAAAACAAAAAGAATTTTTGGTATAGCTTGCCTAGAAAAAAAGTTCGTATTTCAATCGGAAATATCGACTTTTTCGCTTATTATTCGCTGATTTTATTTTCAAAAATATAGAAGTTTCGTCGGGTCAAGGAGTTGTCCAAATTAAACCAAATTTGGTATGGAGTATTCCATGTATAGTTAGAGAGTAGGAGAAAACGAATTTTTGCTATAGCTTGCCTAGGAAAAAAAGTTGGTATTTCATACGGAAATTTGCGAGTATTTCAAATAAATAATTTTAAAAATAGGTCTTTTTCATCGGGTCAAGGAGTTGTCTAAAGTGAACTAAACTGGGTATGGAGTATACCATGGGTGCCTAGAGTGTAAAACAAAAAGAATTTTTGGTATAGTTTGCCTAGGAAAAAAGTTAGTTTTTCATACGGAAATTTGCTATTATTTCAAATAAGTGATTTCAAAAATAGGTCTTTTTCATCGGGTCAAGGAGTTGTCCAAATCAAACCAAACTTGGTATCGAGTATCCCATGGGTAACTAGATTGTAAAACAAAAAGAATTTTTGGTATAGCTTGCCTAGGAAAAAAGTTAGTTTTTCATACGGAAATTTGCGAATTTCGTTTTTAGCGAATTTTAACTATAGTTGTTTTTGATTGGTTTAAGATGTTGTCCAAAGTGAACTAAACTGGGTATGGAGTATCCCATTGATGCCTAAAGTCTAAAACAGAAAGAATTTTTGGTATAGCTTGCCTAGAAAAAAAGTTCGTATTTCAATCGGAAATATCGACTTTTTCGCTTATTATTCGCTTATTTTATTTTCAAAAATATAGAAGTTTTGTCGGGTCAAGGAGTTGTCCAAATTAAACCAAACTTGGAATGGAGTATTCCATGTATAGTTAGAGAGTAGGAGAAAACGAATTTTTGCTATAGCTTGCCTAGGAAAAAAGTTGGTATTTCATACGGAAATTTGCGAGTATTTCAAAGAAATAATTTTAAAAATAGGTCTTTTTCATCGGATCAAGGAGTTGTCCAAAGTGAACTAAACTGGGTATGGAGTATACCATGGGTGCCTAGAGTCTAAAACAGAAAGAATTTTTGGTATAGCTTGCCTAGGAAAAAAGTTAGTTTTTCATACGGAAATTTGCGAATTTCGTTTTTAGCAAATTTTAACTATAGTTGTTTTTGATTGGGTCAAGATGTTGTCCAAATTGAACAAAACTTGGTATGAAGTATTCCATGTATAGTTAGAGAGTAGAAGAAAAAGAATTTTTGCTATAGCTTGCCTAGGAAAAAAATTGAGTTTTTCATACGGAAATTTGCGAATTTCGTTTTTAGCGAATTTTAACTATAGTTGTTTTTGATTGGGTCAAAAAGTTGTTCAATTCGAACGAAACTTGGCATGGAGTATTGCCTGTGTAGGTAGAGTGTTCAAATTGAGTGCCACTATTAGATTGTTGGATTTTACCTTGTGTGCTTGTATTTTGGATTTTATCTTGTATAAAATAGCAGTCATTTTGGTTTTTATTTCATATTTTCAGGTTTTTGTTTATGGAAGTGACCTCGCCTGAAAGGACCAAATTATTGGCCATGATAAGAGAAAAAGATGATTTCAAGAAAAGGTTGAACGCAACGAAGCTGAAATGTCAACAATCTAAGTGCAAAGTTCAAAAGAAAAAAGTCGACATTTCGTCACAGATTTGCGTTGCGATTCAAAAGTCTTCTTGCTCGGGATATGAAAACGGCCAAGTCGCACATCTGGAAAGTGTTCAAGGGAGTTGTGGCAGTGACATTTCTAACAGCCCGCAAAAACCAAAACCATTTCAACGGTTGGATCTTCTTTGATTGGAAAATCAACTTGATGTTGGCACAGTCAAAAATACATCGCAAAAAGTCGAGAAAATTGTGCTATATGGAATTTATTAAAATTGAAATCAATGGGTTTGAACGGCAGCCACTATTCGAGATGAAGAAGGTTTATGTAAAAAAGCAATGGAACAGAAGCCAAGTCCGTCTTGTAATGGAGAAGTTCAAAAAAGAAGAAAAAAAGCGCCAAAAATTACAAACACTGGACCACTGAACTGCAGAAATTCCAAGGTTGTTTGAAACATTCTAATTCTTTTCCGCGTTATATTTTAGCATTTTCATTTGTTGTTTGCCTTTTAGCTGTACATTGTCTCTTTTTGATTTTCTCATTTTGAAGTTTGTTTTACGAACGAATTGTACTTATTTATATTGCCGACTTTGAATTTTGTTCGAATTGATAATTGATTGATTGATTGATTCTTTCGGTTTTTGAAAAGAGGAAAACAGCGCTAGCGTTGTTGCGTAGAGGCTCAAATGGGAAATTAATCAAACTAGCGGTTTTGTTTGAAACTCTTGAATAATTTTAAAAAATGAGTAAAAGTTGCTGAACAGTAAAAAATTGTTGCTGATGGAGATTGTCTGCAGTGAGCTGTCTGATGATGCCTGGTTTGACAAAAAAATCAGCTGAAGCGCTGATTCAGGTAAGAAAAGTGAACAGGGTGAATTCATAGAAGACACGGTGAATTTTCGTAAGAAATGCGGTGAAATGTGGTGAAAAAAAATAATTTTCACCGCGTATTTCGTACATCTTTTTGCGGTGAATGCGGTGAATCGCGGTGAATTATTATTTTTCACCGCGTTCTCGGTGGCGGTTAATTTTTTTTTCACCGCTTAATGCGATGAATTATTTTTTTTTCAACGCATCTAGCGGTGAAAAAAAAATAATTCACCGCTTGAGAGAAAGCGTTGAATTATTTTTTTTCACCGCTAGATGCGGTGAAAAAAAATAATTCACCACTTTCTCCCAAGCGTTGAATTATTTTTTTTCACCGCTAGATGCGTTGAAAAAAAATAATTCATCGCATTAAGCGGTGAAAAAAAAAATTAACCGCCACCGAGAACGCGGTGAAAAAAAATAATTCACCGCGATTCACCGCATTCACCGCAAAAAGATGTACGAAATACGCGGTGAAAATTATTTTTTTTCACCACATTTCACCGCATTTCTTACGAAAATTCACCACCAAACCTCGACCCGGGAAGTTGCCACTCAAGTTTCACCAGAATATCTTCGATTCTTGAATTTGTGGCAATTCATAGCTTTATCACCTGGAAACGGTAATGTTTAAAATAAAAAAACAATAGAAGCAGAGAAAAAGTCTAGCTCAGAGTGACAGAATTTATAGAACGCCGGATCAATTCTGCCCCCCCCCCCGCCCACAACTTTGTGGGCATATATCTTTTACGTCCCCAGGCGCATGTGCCATGTTTTACATAGTAATTGGCTATATAACAACACATGGGGGCGGTGGGGCGAAAGAGAATAGCCACAGAACCTGCATGATATTCAAACACAAACAAAACTGCTATTGAACATTATCTTATCAACCAGTTTGTATAAAAATCTGCCGTAACGTGATTTGCTCGAAGGCGGTTCAATTTTCTTTTTAGCATGTTATAGTAATATTAATCACACTGTCGACATTTTCGAATGTGCATTCAATATTTGCGGCGTTTTAAAAATACTTCACGCTAAATACATGTTTGCAAGTTCTCTGGGGGACAGAATAGACCCGGATAGCCATTCAAGTTTCGGATCTATTCTGTTTCCCCCCCCCCCCCCCCAGTGTTTTTATGACCACCAGTTACAAATTATATGTTGTTATAGCACGTTGCTATGTAAGAAAATAGCACGTGCGCCGGGGGTCACAAAAGATTTATGCACACTAAGCTTGGGGGGGGGGGGGGGGTGGGTGGGGAACAGAATAGATCCCAAGTTTCAAGTGAAATTGCATGATATTAGCAGTTATTGAATATTATCTTAAAAGAGAATTAAGCTGTTTGGATAGGTTGATAAACAATTTTGTAGCAATCTGTCGCATGTGATTTTGCTCGCCGGTTCAAGTTTCATTGCAGCATGTCGCATAAATATTATTAACTCTGTCGACATTTCCTACTCTGCATTCAATATTTACGATGCTTGCATAAATTTTCGTCACGCTAAATACATATTTCTACTCAAATACATATTTTCTGCTTACTGATTTGCGTCACAAATACAACCAACGAATTTTGGTGCACATAGAAACTGTTTAATAAACTGCTTCTTCTGCTGTTCTACTTTTTAATTTTCTGAGACAATGGTGAGTCACTTTTTGTACCTACGCTACCTTTTGCGTCAATTTTTTTTAATCAAAAAGGCATACAGGCGTTGTATTTCGAAAACATATAGAATTCATACGTGCAAATTGGCCTTGACAAGTGTGGAGGGATAAATGCACGCACGCACGCACGCACGCACGCACGCACACACGCACGCACACACACACACACACACTCACACACTCACACACACACCCCAGACGAAGCCTCGAATTATGAGAAGACCATCCTCGACCGATATAAAGCATGAAAAGACTGTCCTGGATTGATTCATATTATGAAAAGAATATATATGGATTTTGCGTGAGGTTCTAGACATTGGCTGAAATTAAACATCGGCTATAAAACATGTACCGGAGTTTGGCTGGACAATAAAATGTGTCCTGGAAAATGGCTGATTAATAAAACGTGTCCTGGAATTTGGCTGGTTTTTAGATCGTATCCTCAAGCACCTCGACTGTCTCAGAAGCAACCTGAACCGCTAAAAAATGAGAAAAAGGAAATACATAGAGGCAGTGAGATGCGCATAGGCACCTACAGTAAAATCAAACGCCCATCTTTAGAATCAGTTGCTGGCCGTGAATCTTTTGCAGATAAATTATATACAATTGAAAAAACAATTTAGGAAAACATTGATTTTTTTATACATAATAATTTTTGAAAATTCTTTCTGATTTGTTACGTGAAGGTAATCAAGTTCTTCAAGATTCGTTAAGATTTGGAAAATCAAATTCATTTCTGATTACAAAATGATCAATCAAATTTTGAAACCTGGAATTACATTTTATTAGTAATTAAATCAAATGCACACATAGAGACATACTCAATTGCACACAAGCGCCCACGCACACACGCACACACACACACACGCACACGCACACACACAGAACCACGCGCACACACATACGCACACGCACACAAACACACACAATAAATGAAACATACACAATAAGGCACACGACCTGACACACACACAGAGAGACACACACACACGTACACACACATATACACATACAAACAAACAAACACACGCAAATACTCACACGCAGTGTTTTTATGACCACCAGTTACAAATTATATGTTGTTATAGCACGTTGCTATGTAAGAAAATAGCACGTGCGCCGGGGGTCATAAAAGATTTATGCACACTAAGTTTGGGGGGTGGGTGGGGAACAGAACAGATCCCAAGTTTCAAGTGAAACTGCATGATATTAGCAGTTATTGAATATTATCTTAAAAGAGAATTAAGCTGTTTGGATAGGTTGATAAACAAATTTGTAGCAATCTGTCGCATGTGATTTTGCTCGCCGGTTCAAGTTTCATTGCAGCATGTCGCATAAATATTATTAACTCTGTCGACATTTCCTATTCTGCATTCAAAATTTACGATGTTTGCATAAATTTTAGTCACGCTAAATGGATATTTCTACTCAAATACATATTTTCTGCTTACTGATTTGCGTCACAAATACAACCAACGAATTTTGGTGCACATAGAAACTGTTTAATAAACTGCTTCTTCTGCTGTTCTACTTTTTATATTTCTGAGACAATGGTGAGTCACTTTTTGTACCTACGCTACCTTTTGCGTCAATTTTTTTTTTATCAAAAAGGCATACAGGCGTTGGATTTCGAAAACATATAGAATTCATACGTGCAAATTGGCCTTGACAAGTGTGGAGGGATAAATGCACGCACGCACGCACGCACGCACGCACGCACGCAAGCACACACGCACGCACACACACACACTCACACACTCACACACACACACCAGACGAAGCCTCCAATTATGAGAAGACCATCCTCGGCCGATATAAAGCATTAAAAGACTGTCCTGGATTGATTCATATTATGAAAAGAATATATATGGATTTTGCGTGAGGTTCTAGACATTGGCTGAAATTAAACATCGGCTATAAAACATGTACCGGAGTTTGGCTGGACAATAAAATGTGTCCTGGAAAATGGCTGATTAATAAAACGTGTCCTGGAATTTGGCTGGTTTTTAGATCGTATCCTCAAGCACCTCGACTTTCTCAGAAGCAACCTGAACCGCTAAAAAATGAGAAAATGGAAATACATAGAGGCTGTGAGATGCGCATAGGCACCTACAGTAAAATCAAACGCCCATCTTTAGAATCAGTTGCTGGCCGTGAATCTTTTGCAGATAAATTATATACAATTGAAAAAACAATTTAGGAAAACATTGATTTTTTTATACATAATAATTTTTGAAAATTCTTTCTGATTTGTTACGTGAAGGTAATCAAGTTCTTCAAGATTCGTTAAGATTTGGATAATCAAATTCATTTCTGATTATAAAATGATCAATCAAATTTTGAAACCTGGAATTACATTTTATTAGTAATTAAATCAAATGCACACATAGAGACATACTCAATTGCACACAAGCGCCCACGCGCCCACGCACACACACACACACAGAACCACGCGCACACACATACGCACACGCACACAAACACACACAATAAATGAAACATACACAATAAGGCACACGCCCTGACACACACAGAGACACACACACACACACACACGTACACAAACATATACACATACAAACAAACACACGCAAATACTCACACGCACACACACAAGCTCACATTTATGCAAAAACACACATAAAAACACACTCTAACACACACATACACTATAACACACGCAGACACACACTCAAGCGCGCGCACACACACACACACGCACACACATACGCACACAAACACACACAAACCTTGACATATTCACACACACGCAAACGCTCACACACACAGACACTCACACACACATAAACAAACCTATATACACATGCAAACAAACAAACACAAGCACATACTCACACGCACACACACACACAAGCACACATTCATGCAAAAACACACATAAATACACACTCAAACACACATATACACATTAACACACGCAGACACACACTCAAGCACACACACACACACGCACCTACACACGCACACAAACACACACAAATATTGACACATTCACACACACGCACACGCTCACATACACAGAATTTTTTATTTGCTCGCTTTTTTGTCAGAACTTGATAATTGTTCTCAAACAATAAAAAAAACGAAATAAGTAAAAACTGCAGATTTTCTGAATGTCAGCAAGTCATATCTGTCTAGCATGTCAGCTTTACTGACGTAAAAATTTTTTTCAGACCATTGTATTTTAGAAACTGAATTTGATTTTTGATACAAACATTAATAAAAAATTCTTAGATAGAGTAGCTTGATTTTTTTTATAGTCCACAGATTCTACAATAGTGTGGCGTCAAATCTTTTTATATTGTCGCCTTATTCTTTCAGTAGATTAACAAGAAATTTGTTTCCATTTTCAGTAACAACAATTTTTTAAGAAAGACTTGATGTTTAATTTATGAAGCAGAAAGAAAGGAAGAACTTTGGAAACCGTCCCGCTTGAATAAGAAATAATTTTGTCAGGCTTTCCATTTTCAGCAACGAACCCTGAATATTAGGCAGTGTCAAATTTCAAACAAAATAAGAGCAAAGATTGCTGAACTTTTGAATTTTTCATACGGATGTCAATAAAACAGGTTAAAAAGATTAAAAAAAAACGATTATTTTGAATAGTTTTAATACTTTTTATTATCTGCAATGCTGATTTTTTTAACCGTGTGAAATAAAAAAAGCTAAGAAGGAGAAAACCTTATGTTCAAAAATACTTTGAGATTCCAGAACTATCAAGAAGCGAAATTTCAATAAAATTAGAGGTCTTCGTTAGAACGTTAGATTCCTACTTTGCGTAGGGAGGAAACGAATATTTCAAGGATAAACTTGCAAAAAACTCATATTTTGAATTAACTTTCAATAAAAGCCATGGAACAATAAATAAAATGCAAAAAATTAGGTATCGTCTAACAATTTTTATTCTTTTTGGGTTCAAATTTTTGTTTTTTTTTCAGCCACCCATGTTGTGGTTTCAGCGAGAAATGTGATCTGCTATAATTGCCGTAAAAATAATTTTTTTACGGCCTAGTGCCGCATCGTTCGGCGGCAAGTGCGTTGAAATTACTGAATTAATGAATTGTATGAACTACAGTGAACTTAACATTTTTCCCTGGTTAAATTTTTCCGCCGAAGATGACGTAAGAGTGGGGCTGCAATGGGAGGACTTTTTAGGAAAATGCAGCTCAAAACTCTTACACTTATTTACGGCTGCATTGGGCTTCCAACGGGGGTAAAATGGTGTAAGAATGAGGGAGTAAAAGACAAATTAACCCTCCACTCTTAATTTTTTTGGTCTGTCAGGGCGGGGGCGTAAAACGAAGTAAGAGTTCGGGGGTAACGGAGTAATTACCACCGAACTCCCACATCGTTTTACCCCCTTGACAGACCAAAAAATTGTAAGAGGTGTGGGGGGTTGGTTTGTCTTTTCCACCCCTAACTTTTACACCATTTTACCCCCCTTTAGCATAAAAGATTTATGCTCACTAAGCTGGGGGGTGAGCAAAACAGAATACATCCCTAGTTTCAAATGAACCTGCAAGATATTAGCAGTTATTGAACATTATATTAAAAGAGAATAAAGCTGTTTGGTTAGGCTGATAATCAAAATTGTTGCAATCTGTCGCATGTGAGTTTGCTCGCCGGTTCAAGTTTCATTGCAGCATGTCGCATAAATATTATTAACTCTGTCGACATTTTCTAATCTGCATTCAGTATCTGCGGTATTTGCATAAAATTTGGTCATGCTAAATACATATTTCTACTCAAATACATATTTTCTGCTTACTGTTTGCGTCACAAATACAACCAAAGCATTTTGGTGCACATAGAAACTGTTAACTGCTTGTGCTGTTCTACTTTTTAATTTTCTGAGAAAATGATGAGTCACATTTTGTACCTTTTTTAAGCTACTTTTTGCGTCAAATGTTTTAAATCAAAAGAGCATACAGTTGTTGTTTTTCGAAAACATATAGATTTAATAAATCCAAATTGGCCTTGACAAGTGTGGAGGGAAAAACTCACGCACACACGCACGCACGCACGCATGCACGCATGCACACACACACCCCAGACGAAGCCTCGAATTTTGAGAAGACCGTCCTCGACCGATATAAAGCATGAAAAGACTGTCCTGGATTGATTCATATTATGAAAAGAATATATATGGATTTTGCGTGAGGTTCTAGACATTGGCTGAAATTAAACATCGGCTATAAAACAAGTACCGGAGTTTGGCTGGACAATAAAATGTGTCCTGGAAAATGGCTGATTAATAAAACGTGTCCTGGAATTTGTCTGGTTTTAAGATCGTATCCTCAAGCACCTCGACTGTCCCAGAAGCAACCCGAACCGCTAAAAAATGAGAAAATGGAAATACATATAGGCAGTGAGATGCGCATAGGCACCTAAAGTAAAATCAAACGCCCATCTTTAGAATCAGTTGCTGGCCGTGAATCTTTTGCAGATAAATTATATACAATTGATAAAACAATTTAGGAAAAATAATTTTTGAAAATCCTTTCTGATTTGTTACGTGAAGGTAATCAAGTTCTTCAAGATTCGTTAAGATTTGGATAATCAAATTCTTTTTCGATTGTAAAATGATCAATCAAATTTTGAAACCTGAAATTACATTTTTTTAGTAATTAAATCAAATGCACACATAGAGACATACTCAATTGCACACAAGCGCCCACGCACACACGCACACACACACACACGCACACGCACACACACAGAACCACGCGCACACACATACGCACACGCACACAAACACACACAATAAATGAAACATACACAATAAGGCACACGCCCTGACACACACAGAGACACACACACACACACGTACACAAATATATACACATACAAACAAACAAACACACGCATATACTCACACCCAGACACACAAAAGCACACACCCATGCAAAAACATACATAAATACACACTCTAACACACATATACAGATTAACACACGCAGACACACAATCAAGCACACACACACACACACGCACACACACACACGCACACAAACACACACAATAATTGAAACATACACAATAAGGCACACGCCCTGACACACATACAGAGACACACACAAACGTACACAATCATATACACATACAAACAAACAAACACACGCATATACTCACACCCAGACACAAAAAAGCACACACCCATGCAAAAACATACATAAATACACACTCTAACACACATATACAGATTAACACACGCAGACACACAATCAAGCACACACACACACACGCACACACACACACGCACACAAACACACACAATAATTGAAACATACACAATAAGGCACACGCCCTGACACACACACAGAGACACACACAAACGTACACAAACATATACACATACAAACAAACAAACACACGCATATACTCACACCCAGACACACACAAGCACACACCCACGCAAAAACACACATAAATACACACTCTAACACACACATACACTATAACACACGAGGACACACACTCAAGCGCACACACACACACGCACACACATACGCACACAAACACACACAAACATTGACACATTCACACACACGCTCACACACACAAAATTTTTCAACTGTCCGTTTTTTTGTCAGCACTTGATGTTTGTTTTCAAACAATCAAACAAAAAAAAACGAAATAAGTAAAAACTGCAGATTTTCTGCATGTCAGCAAGACATATCTGTCTAGCATGTCAGCGTTACTGACATACAATTTTTTTTCAATTGTATTTTAGAAATTGAATTTGATTTTTGATACAAACATTAATGAAAAAATTCTTAGATAGAGTAGCTTGATATTTTTTACAGTCCACAGATTCAACAAAAGGGTGGCATCAAATCTTTTCCAACTGTCGCCTTATTCTTTCAGTAGATCAACCAGAAAGTTGTTTCCGTTTTCAGTAACAACAATTTCATAAGAAAGGCTTGATGTTTAATTTTGCGAAGCAGAAAGAAAGGAAGAATTTTGAAACCTTCGTGCTTGAAAAAAAAATGATTTTGTCAGGCATTTCATTTCCAGCAACGAACCCTGATTATTAGGCTGTGTCAAATTTCAACCAATTAAGAGCAATTAAGATTACTGAATTTTTGAACTTTTTTAGGGATGCCAATAAAACAAGTTAAAAAAGATAAAAAGAGATCATTTTGAACAATTTTTATGCTTTGTATTAACTGCTGATTTTTTTAACCGTGTGAAATAAAAAAATAAGAAGCAGAAAACATTATGTTCAAATATACTTTGAGATTCCAAAACTATCAACAGCGAAAGAGCAATGAAATTAGAGGTCTTCGTTAGAACGTTAGATTCCTACTTTGCGTAAGTAGGAAACTTTCAAAAAACTCTCATATTTTAGATTAATTTTCAATAAAAACCATGGAACAAAAAATCAAATGCAAGACATTAGGTATCGTCTAACAAATTTTATTCGTTTTAGGTTCATATTTTTGTTTTCTTCTCGGCCACCCATGTTGTGGTTTCAGCGAGAAATGTGATCTGCTATAATTGCCGTAGAAACATTTTTTTGCGGCCCAAGTGGCCGCATCGTCCGGCGGCAAGTGCGTTGAAATTACTGAATTAATGAATTGTATGAACTACAGTGAACTTAACATTTTTCTCTGGTTAAATTTTTCCGCCGAAGATGACGTAAGAGTGGGGCTGCAATGGGAGGACTTTTTAGGAAAATGCAGCTCAAAACTCTTACACCTTTTTACGGCTGCATTGGGCTTTCAACGGGGGTAAACTTGGGTAAGAATGAGGGAGTAAAAGACAAATTAACCCTCCACTCTTAATTTTTTTGGTCTGTCAGGGCGGGGGCGTAAAACGAAGTAAGAGTTCGGGGGTAACGGAGTAATTACCACCGAACTCCCACATCGTTTTACCCCCTTGACAGACCAAAAAATTGTAAGAGGGGGGATTAGTTTGTCTTTTCCCCCCTCACTCTTTCACCATTTTACCGGCCTTTACCGTAAAAGATTTATGTTCACTAAGCTGGGGGGGTGGGCAAAACAGAATAGATCCCTTTAATCAAAAAGGCATACAGTCATTGTATTTCGAAAACACATAGAATGCATACGCGCAAATTGGCCTTGACAAGTGTAGAGGGGTAAACGCACAAACTCACGCACACACACACAAACACATACTCAAACACACACACCTTAGACGACGCCTCGAATTATGAGAATACACTCATCGACCGATATAAAGCTTGAAAAGTCTGTCCTGGTTAGATTTATTTTATGAAAAGAATATATATGGATTTTGTGTGAGGTTCCAGAAATTGGCTGAAACTGAAAATCGTCAATGAATCAAGTACCGGAGTTTGGCTGGACAATAAAATGTGTCCTGGAAAATGACTTATTAGTAAAACGTGTCCTCGAATTTGGCTGGTTTTTAGATCGTATCCTCAAGCTTCTCGACTGTCTCAGGAGCGACCTGAACAGGTGAAAAATCAGAAAATGGAAATACATATAGGTAGTGAGATGCGCATAGGCCCCTGCAGTAAAATCAAACGCCCATTTAAAATCAGCTGATGGCCATGATTTTTTTCAGATAAATTATATACAATTGATAAAACAATTTAGGAAATCATTAACTTTTCTATACATAATAATTTTACAATATTCCTTCTGATTTGTTGCGTGAAAGTAATCAAGTTCTTCAAGATTCGTTAAGATTTGGATAATCAAATTCATTTTTGATTATAAAATGACCAATCAAATTTTGAGACCTGGAATTATTTTTTATTAGTAATTAAATCAAATGCACACATAGACACATACTCAATTACACACAAGCGAGCAAGCACACACGCACACACACACACACGCACACGCATACACGCACACAACCAAGAGCACACACAGACACGCACGTTCACACAAACACACACTATAATTGACACATACACAATAAGGCACACGCCCTGACACCAACACAGAGACACACCGACACAAGTACGCAAACATAAACATATAAGCAAATAAACACACCAATATACTCAAACGCAGACACACACAAGCACTCATTCATGCAAAAACACACATAAATACACACTCAAACACACATATACACATTAACACACGCAGACATACACAAAATCACACACACACACGCACACAGACACGCACACACACCCACAAACATTGACACATTCAAACACATGCACACGTTCACACACACACGTACACACATATACACATACAAACAAACACATGCACTCACGCTCAAACTCACACATACACACACGCACACACAATCACAGACCAGCACACACACACAGAAATACGCGCACACGCATACACAAACAAACGGAATACACACGCACACATACACACAACCACATACACACAAATAAACACAAGTAAACGCACATACACACATACGCACAATTATATACACACATACACACACATACACAGACATACACACACGTACACGCACACACAAACACAGAAGCTTACACACAGGCAAATATGCATAGACACGCAGACGCAAACACAGTCAAAGTTAGACACACGCACAATTACACACACACATACACACACAGCACACGTACACAAACACGCACACACGCACAAGCAAATAAACACACGGGCATACAAACACACACATATTTCTGCTCAAAAACATATTTTCTGTTTACTGTTTGCGTCACAAATACAACCAACGCATTTTGGTGCATTTGTAAATTAAATTTCGATTCCTGGAGTTACTTTTCATTAGTAATTAATTGAAATGCACACATAGACACATACACACTTACACACAAACGCGCACGCACACACGCAGACACACACACACTCACACACACACACACAACCACGCGCAAACACATGCACACGCACACAAGCACACACAAATATTGACACATACCCAACAACGCACAAGCCCCCACACACGTATACACATACAAACAAACAAACACATACACACAAGCACAAACCAACACACACATACACACACGCGCACACAAACACAGACGCTCACACATGCGCACAGAAATACGCGCACACGCATACACAAAAAAACGCACACACAACACACACTTACACAAGCAAACAAACACATAAACAAATCCACATACTCACACATATACACACATGTGTACGCACAAATATATCCATATGCACACATACCCATGCGCACACACACGCAGAATCACATACACAAATACACACACACACACGCACACGAACACAGAAACACAAAAACACGCACCCAATCTCATAAACATAGACACGCACACGCACACACAGACAAACACAGACGCACGCGCACGCACACATAAATACACAAACACCATACGAACAAAAACACTCACACATACAAGCACACACACACACACGCATACACACACATACACACACATACACATACACACATAAACACACACATATACACGCATACACACTCACAAACTCGCAAACATACACAAACAAACACTCTGACAGACAAACACTCCATATACACACACGCAGACACGCGCACACGCGCAAACACACGCATATGCTCAACCGCACACACACACACACACAGACACACACATGCACGCACACACACTCGTACACACTCATATACACCACATATACAAACAAACACACGCATACACGCAGGCAGAAACACACACGCATACAAAGGCGTACACAGAAATACGTGCGCGCGCAAACACAAACAAACGGAACACACACGCACACATACACACATCCACATATAAACACAAGTAAACACACATACACATTTACACATGCGCACACACACGCACAAACACATACACACACATACACACACAAACCACACGTACAACACACACACACACTAGCAAACAAACAAACGCGCATCCACACATACACACATACACATACACACACGCACAAACACACGCACTTACTCACACGCACACACACACACATACACACACACACACAAACATACACCTATCCAAAAACACACATTAAAACACACTCAGACACACATAGAAACATTAACACAAACAGACGCTAGCACCCGCATACACTCTCACGCACAAACACACACATACACACATGCACACACATACACGCACAAACACACGCTCACACACGCCCAAAACCACACAGATAGGCACACACTCATACATACACATTTAAACACACACAAACACACACAAACCCACACATATACACACACCGACACAAATACATACGCACACATATACATACATACACACATTAATACACACAGACCCAAGCACGCATACACATCCCCACATGAAAACAAACCCACAAATACACGCACATATACACAGAGATGCACACACATACACGCACAAACACACGCTCACGCACACGCACACGCAATTGCTCACATACACACAAAAACACAGAAATAGGCACAGACTCATACATACACATACACATGCACAAACCCACACAACCAGACACACACCAACAAAAATACATATTAACACACCCAGCCGCACGCACACGCACACACTCTCACACCACAAACACACACACAAACGCACACGCACACACGCAGACACACACACGCACATACATTACTATGCACACACACATACGCACAAACACACTCTCACACACAAGCACACACATTTGCTCACATAAACACAAAACCACACATATAATCACATTCTAACACATAAACTTACACACGCACAAACTTACACACACCCCGACACGCTCGCACACACGTACACACACGCTGATACTGATACAAACAAACAAACAAATACACATAAGCACAAACACACACGCATACACACGCACACACAAACACAGACGAGCACAAACGCACAAAAAAAACGCTCACTTATATGCAAACAAACGCACACACGCACACATACAAACATCCACATACACACGTATACACACAAGTAAACACATATACACACACGCTTAAACACATACACATATACACACATACACACTCACACACACACACACAAACACAGAAGCACACACACAGGCACAAGCTCTTAGACTCGTAAACGCACACACAGACAAACTCAGACACAGGCACACTTATACACACATATACACACACACCACATGTACAAAAACACAAACACAACCACAAGCAAACACACACACGCATACACAAAAATACACATACACACATACACTCACATACACACTTACACACAGGCATACACACTCAGAAACTCGCACACACACATACAAACACACTGGCGGACACACACTCAATACACACACACACGAAGACACATGAACAAGCACAAACACAAGCATATACTCACACGCACACACACACACACACCCAAACACACACCCATACAAAAATACACACGAATTTACACACATTCACAAATTTACACAAACACGCAACCACACACACATATAGAGTCGCATACACATATACACAATTACACACACACACATAGACACACATACAGTCAGAGGCACACACTCGTATATACACACACACGCACAAACTCACACCAACAACCACACACCAACAAAATTACATTCGTACACATATATACACATATACACATTAATACACACAGACCCAAGCACACGGACTTATCCAAACATGAACACAAACACACATATCCAAACAGAAGCACACACATACACGCACAAACACACGCTCACGCACACGCACACACGCGCACTTAGACACGCATACAAATTTACACAAACATGGACACATACACACAAACGCACGCGCTCACACACACATACACACACACACACGTACACGCACATATACACATACAAACGAACAAATACATACACACAAGCACAAACACACACGCATACACAGACGCACACAGAAATACGCGCGCACGCAAGCACAAACAAACGAAACACACACGCACGCATGCACACATCCATATACACACATATACACAACTAAACACACATACACACATACACATGCGCACAAACACACACAAACACATACACACACACATGCACACAAGCTTAAGCACACACAGACACAGAAGCACACACAGAGGCACATACACATAGACACGCACACGCACATCCAGACAAACTCAGATACACAAACACGAACACACACATACACACACACACAACACGTATAAAAACACACACAAACACGCACAAACACACGCACATACTCACACGCACACAAACACACACAAACATACACTCATGCAAAAACACACTTATATACACACTCAAACACACATATAAGTATTAACACACCCCGACGCACGCACACGCACACACTCTCACACAAACACACACAAAAACGCACACGCACACCCGCAGACACACACACACACAAACACGCACACATACGCACTAACACACGTTCACACACACGCACACACACTTGCTCACATAAACACAGAAAACACATAGGCACAAAATCATACATAAACATACACACACACGCACAAACCCACACACACACCGACACGCACACACACACGGACACGTACACACACATATACTCATACAAACAAACACATACACACAAGCATAAACACACACACATAAACACGCACACACAAACACAGACGAGCACAAACGCACAACGAAATACGCGCACGCATATGCAAACAAACGCACACACAAGCACACATACACACATTCACATATACACATATATACACACACTCACACTCACACACACACAAACACAGAAGCACACACACAGGCAAAAAATCATACTCGCAAACACACACACAGACAAACTCAGAAACTCGCACACACACATACAAACACTCTGACAGACACACTCTCACGCACAAACACACATACACACATGCACACACACCCTCATACATACACAACAACACACACACAAACACGCACAAACCCACACATATACACACACCGACACAAATACATACGCACACATATACATACATATACACATTAATACACACAGACCCAAGCACACAAACACATCCACACATGAACACAAAGACACAAATACACGAACATATACACAGAGATGCACACACATACACGCACAAATACACGCTCACACACACGCACACGCACTTGCTCACATACACACAAAAACACAGAAATAGGCACGGACTCAAACATACACATAAAGACACAGGCACAAACCTACACACACACAAACACACCAACACACTTACACACGTACGCATATACACAGTAAACACGAATTTACACACTTTCATACATATACACAAACACGCAGGCACAAACATGCAGAGTCACATACACAAATATACATTTACACTTACACACATCGACACACAAACACACACGCATACAAACACGCATACGCACACATACACACATTCTGACTCAAAAAAGAATACAAACGCTCGCAATAATCTCACACACGCAGACACACACACACCAACACACCCTCACATATATCCACACGCGCAAACACACAAAAATACGCACAAACACACATACAACATAAACTCATAAAAACATATAAACGCACACACACAGACACACGCACACGCAAACACAAACACTCACACTTACACACACATACACACAACAACAAAAACTCGTGCACACAATCACACAAGTACACACATTTGCACACACTCGCAAACAAACACGCACAGGCAAACACGCACACGAGTACACAAAACCACACATACATAGGCGCACAAACGTATACATACATATACGAACACACACACAAACCCCCACACTTAATTTTGCACACACACTTGCTTTCACATTTTTACGCACATATACACACGCACGCACACAGACAAGCACACACGTATACATATACAAACAAAACAAACACATACACATACACAGGAACACACACACATACACGCACATGCACACACACAAGCACGTAAACATGCACACATACATACAAATACACACAGATGAGCACATACACATACACACGCACACACGCTTGCATACAAACACTCACACACGAACACAAACACTTAAATACTCAAGAACAAACACACACATAGCGCTCACACATACACACAAATGCACAACACACTTACACGCAAACACACGCACGAGCACACTCTTACACGCACAAATGCACATATACACACATACACACACGAACACAGACATAGGCGCACATACACATGCACAGAATCACGTGTTCGCTAACACACTGAAGCAAACATACACACACACACACAAACACACACGGAGACACAGGCACATTCATACACACGCGCGCGTAAACACACACGCACAAACACGCACACACATGCCCACATACATAGAAATACACACATATACACAAACATACACACCCTCTTACACACACACACACACACACACGCACGCACATTAACTTGCACACAAACACATGTTCGCTCACAAACTGAAACAAGCACACATACACGCGCACACACGCGTATAAAAACAAAGGCACATCAACATACACATATATACACACACGTAAACACGCATACACATATACATACACACGCATACACACACATACACACTCCATTTGAACAATTTTATGCGATATACTTCCACAAAAAGCAATTCCATTATGCACAAATTGTTTTGCATTGTGAATGACAACAAGTGCAGACCGGTAAATCGTGTAACTCAAGGTGTTTGAGGGATAATGCAAATGTGATCACGTAATATAGTGTAAAACTTGGGAAAAATATATAAATGACAATATTTTAACGGGAAAAACTGATGTCCGACTGAACCTTACTGCGTAACTTAGGCAAAAGGATAGAATGAGCACACTTTTCCTTTTATATACTTAGGAAAACTAACTTTTTTTTGAAAAAAATTTCTACTTTTTCTTTACTTTAATAAAGAGTTTTCCTGTTCGGTTTTTGTTATCCTATTAGTTTCAAAGCAGTAACAACATATAGCTGTATGACTACAGTGTTTGTCTATTTTTTTTATAATTTGGATTTGTTTTGCTGACCTCTGATTGGTTGAAAGCTGACTGAAGATTGATTTTAGTCTGATGCATGTGACAACATATGTTTTTGATTTTCTTTGTTTCGCATGTTTTGGTCTCCGCCTCTCTGATTGGCCAGTCGAGTTTAAATCGAGCAAACCGTTTCGCAGAAGTTTGAACATGTGTTATTTTAATTTCAATTACAAGGTTTGGTCTCTTTTTTTACCAAACGCAATTCAGTGTGGTCGTCTCCGGTTCTTTGATTGGTCAGTCGACTTTAAGCTTTA
The DNA here is from genome assembly GCF_964194025.1 of Convolutriloba macropyga. Taxonomy (NCBI): domain Eukaryota; kingdom Metazoa; phylum Xenacoelomorpha; order Acoela; family Convolutidae; genus Convolutriloba; species Convolutriloba macropyga. The sequence continues at coordinate 73,184 of NW_027453193.1, read as the reverse complement.
TTACCGTGGTGCACTTGTTTGAACACGTGTTGTTTTATTATGAATGACAAGGTGTGGTCTCTTTATTACCCTAAGCAATTCAGTGTGGTCACCTGAGCTTCTCTGATTGGTCAGTCGAGTTTAAGTTTTAATACCGTCATGCACATGTTTGACCACGTGTTGTTTTATTATCAAATACAAGGTATTGTGTTTTTTATTAACATCAGCAAGTCACCTCAGCCTCTCTGATTGTTCAGTAGAGTTTAGGCTTTATTACCGTTTTGCGCATGTTTGAATATGTATTGTTTCTTATCAAAGACAAGGTGTGGTCAGAAGTTTGAGTTTGTGTTTAAGAAGAATGTAGTATGTCGTAGTCTCAAGATTACTTTGCTTTTTATTACGATGTCGCGTGTTCAATACAATGTGTATACTGTTTGCTGTGTATAAATAAAAGTGCAATGGAAGTAAAAATTCAATTTCAAGTGGAACAATGTGCTTTGAGACAAATTATAGAAAGAAATGTTAGGCTATACAACACGGAACAAACGATATTAACAAAATAATTTTCACATTAAAAGATCTCAGAAACAGAAGAAACAATAGAGTCTTATGAGAGTCTTTAATAGAGTTCGATAAGTTGATATCAAGTTTCCGTTCCTTTGGAGCAAAGCAAAGGCTCGCTGGTGGCTCCTCAAGACTGCTGCAGGCAATTATGGAAAATTCCGCTACCTCGGGAATTGAGGGAGTTGGCGTTGAGTCTGGTAGAGGAGAAATTGACTGAGTTTTCATATCAGGACTTTCAGGACTGGTTGAAATCTGCCAAAAACTATCGTTAATTTCTAGGTCCTTCTGATTTTCGTATAGAGGAATCTCTTTGATATCATAGTCATAAAGACTTTTCCGAACATTTTCATCTATCGTGTCTGGATTGAACACAAAATCTCTTACGTAGGCGGTAACAAGATTGATCATGTACTGTGCTCCTTTCATCAGCCCATTTTTAAATCTGAATGATTGGATGTAGTCAAAAAGTACAATTGGTAGCGCCATGTGGTTAACTGTAATCCACTCTTTGTTACTCAACTCTTGTTTAACAATAACAACTTTTTCTTTTTTTAAGTTTCATTTGCTATTGTTCTCAAATCGGGATTCACCTCTTCTTTCAGAATAATTGACACCGAAGACATGTTCGAACTTTGATGACAATGTTGCAGTTAATGAATTGTTGTGGTAGTTTATCAGGTCGTGAAAACTTTTGGTCAGCTCTTTTTCATAATCAAAAGATAAAACGATTTGTTCTAAAACTTAAAAATTGAGTATCAATCTATATCAACTGTGCTATAAAAGTATTTTGAAGTCACGTTTTGAGAACTATTAGATTGTTAACTATAAGGAAGAAAGAAAAAAAGAAATGAGGAAAGACTGTGAAAAGAGTTCGCAAACAATTTCAAATTTGTTGTAGAGCAAAGATTTGGATTTTGTGAGCTACCAACAAGTATGCAAGAATTGAAAAAAATGATTATTTGTGTTGAATTGTTTTTGCTACATGTTTAGACTCCTTGCTTCTAAAAATAGCTCAAAGATATACGTTTCACGTAGAGCTTAATAGTTGGATATATTTGGTTTCAACATCAAATTTTGAAATTTAACCTTATATCGAGTAAGGCGGAAGGGGAGTGACTACATACAGTATAAAAATGCAATGTTCTATTTCTTATCATTACCAATTGCAGATTTCGTGGACAAACAAAAGTAACCTGCAGTTAGCATTGCGCTTATTGGTTCTTAGTTGTTAAAATTCAAAACTCGATAAGTTAGTCTGTCGCTATTATTAGAATGACAAAATCGTATCCGCTGGTTGTTTAACGATTGTTAATAATAAATGGCTTAGATTCTTCAGAGAAAACCGTTAAAAGTTTTGTTGGGTTGCAGTTTGGTAAGTAAAGAAAAAGACTCGACAGGCGTAAAAATTTCGTTGGGTTGCAGTTTGGTAAGTGGAAAAAAGACTTGGCATGCGTTTTGATCAAACAGTTGTTTGGAGAAACTGATTGGAAAACATTCACGAGAAATATTTATCCATTTCCACATCTTATCATGAAAAATCAGTAAGATTAAACTATTTCCTGGCAGCAACTGAATACTTTAGTGAGTTGAACTGCTTTGATCATGATATTGCTCTAAAGTTGCGTCCATATGGAGGTGTATTTGGCATCGACGATTCATCTCTCGACAAATATCTAGAATTATTAAAAATTTTACGTTTGGACGCTATTTTAAACGACGCACGTGGTTTCATAAACGAAATTTTTAACCAAGGACCTGGTTATTTTTACATGCTTCCGTGGAAAGGCAGCAACTGTTTTAGAGGGCATTTGTCGGGAATATTGATTTGCTTATATAAAAAGATTCTTTATCCGTCAATTTTTCACCTACTGGAATGCTGAGCAGCAAAACTATTGTATTAGAAGTTGTAGGATTTCGTCACAGAAGGAAAAAATTATTGTTAAAGAGTTTGGAATTTGTACTGAGGACTACCATGAATGCGTCTCATTTTTACCACCAACAAGTAATAGTGAGTTAACAAAACAACAAAAGCAGAATTTCAGTTGGTTGAGTAGAAATTTGCACGGTATTGATTTTGTCAGAGGTAGTTATCCCTATATTTATCTTACACAAATAATTCAAAGCGTTCGCTTGCGGACTCCTGGTGAAACATTCTACGCTAAGGGAGCGGAGAAAGTTAATTTTTTGTCAGAGTTGCTTAAATGCCCTGTCATTGATCTGATTTCACTTGAGTGTCCTTCGATATCTGTGAATTATTTAACACAAAGTTCAACAAAACATTCTGCAAAAGAAAAAGCCATTTTCTATTTCAACTGGTTAACCAATGAGAGAGGAATTTGCGAAAGTGGAGGCACCCTTTTCACCGAGTTCAACAATTTTTGTCTTGATTACGGACGACGGGACTCCGAGTATTTCAATTTGCAAAGAAGAAACCATAAAAACCGGAAACCAGTTTTTACAGAGAAAAGTTAGTTTGTTGCTGACTGAGGACAAAATTTGCTCATTCACTGATTTAGTATATTATATCGAACCTTTTCTTCAGTGGAGAAAACAAAATGTCAAAATTTCAACGCATAGTCTGTCCTCCGAAACTCTTACTGATGTCGAAGCACCCGGTTGTTGAGGAAATAGACAAAAACGATCCTTCAATGCCAAAAGAGATTCAACACTTGGTGAAGGAAGAAAGAGTGCACAAAATTGTTCATTATAACAAAACTGAAAGACTGTCTGAGTGCTTTATGGTTCATATGAAAGACTTTGCCATGAGTTGTTTTATGTAAACTGATATCCAATTTATACTTTTTTAACAAGTTTTTATTTTGTGTTGAGGAAGTGAACAGGCGATCAAAATGACGCTGCTGTAGAGGAAAATCATTTTGAAAAAGAAGGTAGTAGCAAATCATCTTGGAAATTTTGCAAACAAAGAACTTTGCCACGCTCAGAAGTTGTATTTTTTGTGCTAATATTTGTTGTATTACTGCTAATATCACATTGTATTGTTCAATTTACCGTGTTAAAATCAAGTTGTTAAGAAACCTTAGTTTGGATATCCATACTGTCAAATTTAGCTGGATACATTTTACCAGATCCAAGACTGTGAACAAAATTATTTCTACGCAAGATAGGGTCTTCATGGCCGTTGTAGGGCGCTCAGGTTGTGGCAAAACAGAATTAGTTTTCAAAATACTGAGTTGAAACACATTTTACCTAAAATTTAACCACGTTACATTTTTATACCGAGAAATGCAACAAATATACGTCAAAATGGAGCAAAAACTTGGAACTATTTTCAAAAAGTATGCCAAATTTGAATTTTTGAATAACCTTGAAAACTGTCTTTTGATAACCAACGACTCGTGTGAAGAAATTTATATCGACAAAGAGTTGGCCACTGCAGGGCGTCAGAAAAACTTTAATGTTATACATAAAACACAATCTTTATCAGCAGAGCAAGCGATCTGGTACAATAGACTTGAGCACATCACACATCATTTTGTTCAAATCAACCCGCGATATTCAACAAATCGAATTTTTAGGCATTAAATATTTTAGCCGTTAAACCTTGTAGAATTTTTAAAACATTGCTATCAATTGGCAACGAAAGAACCGTTTTGGCCTTTGCTTATCAATCTTGATCCAAAAATTTCTGATTATTTACGATACTGTTCAAACCTTACTGAGCCAGGTCTTACAGTGTTCTACCTTCCATCTGATAAAGCAGAAACAATCCCTCTAAACAGTGAAATAGAAAAAAGTGTCTATACTGAAGCAAATGTTGCCATTGCAACCAACACAGTTAAGGAAATACGTGCGTAGTTGTGATAGTGATGTTATACTGGTTTTATGTGAATGTCTTTTTCTAACAAAGACCGGTTTCGAATTGATTCAACACATTATAAAATTTTGTTTCATCCATTTGAGTTAAACCATGTCAACTGCTGAATAATTTATTTTGATCCCCAAAAATCAGTTTATGACAGAGCAACCGTATTCCTCATTAATTCTAAATGATCCCAGTGATCAGCATACTGGTTCTCAATTCTCGTTTTTGACCTGTAAGCGACCAAATGAAAACACATTAAAAAAGAGTGCCAGGAAGTTTTGGATACACGGGAAACAACTGATCCCACTGAGTTGTCAAAAAAAATTGCAAACCAATTTCTTTAAAATCTTAACGTGTTAGCGCCAGCGAAATTTACCATGACGGAGAAAATAATTAGCCTCATTAAAGTGTAAAAAGAGGTTATAGACAAAAATGAAAATTTCATTGTTGACGGAACAGCAACAGGAATAAATGTTCCTATTTTTCTCTATGATTTGCAACAACCAACTAAAAAAATTAAGTAGTCCAGATTATTTTAAGATTCTTGCGGTTTTAAACATAAAAGAAGACTTGGTGATCAACAGCAACGCTAAATTTGCGACCCGGAAAAGAACTCAAAGAATGGCCTCACGAAAAAAGAAAAAGAAAACTATTTCGCCAAAAGCAGTCAAGCACAAAAACCAGTCTATTACCTACAGACTAATCCTAAGACGCTGGAAGTGGTTTCGAAACTTCAAAGAAGACAGAAATCAGGAGGAGAAAAACGGAGTCTTTCCACGAATGATAAAAAACTGCTTGAGTTAAAATATACGAAAGGTCCCGCAGCATACGAAAGCATGAGAAACCTACAAAAAAGCACAATTCAGAAACCAAGCAGAGTGAAATTTTTTATGGAGAGCGAAAATTCCCACACATAGCACAAAAAATATAGAAAAAGTTTTACAACACTGAAATTTATTGCCTACGATATAAACAAAATTTGATCGCTAGACTTGGCTCATGTGGATAAATTAGCAAAAGAGAACAAAGATTTAGAATACTTGTTAATTGCAGTTGATTGTCTTTCACATTATCTGCGTGTCGAACCCTTGAAATCAAAGTACGCCAAAACAACAGACGATGCATTCAAGAAAAAGATAAACATTAAGCGACCTAAAAAAGTGTGGGTAGATGCTGGTACAGAATTTAAGAGCTCTTTCAGCACTCTGTGTCAGTAAAAAGAAATTGAATTTTATAAAACTTTTAGCGAGAAAAAAATCCGCATTTGCGGAAACAAATATAAGATCGCTCAAGAAATTGATATACAACTATTTAGAGGACAAAAGGACATACTCGTATATTAACCAACTGCATAGCTTTATACAAGTTAACTCTAGAGTCAACAAGTTAACGAAATTGGCGCCAAAAAAGTGACCAAGAAAGCCGTGCCTTACTTGCTATAATTAACTTTTAATGCGTCAGCAACACTAGTTCGTCAGCTCAAATTTTACTTTGGGGACTTTGTGAGAATATCAAAAGCAGATCTTCCCTTTAGAATAGGATATAAGCAAACTTTTTACAACAAAGTTTGTGAGATTTACGATATTACTACAACAAATCCCCCTTCTTATTGTCTCATTGACACATCTCAGAATAAAGTCAAAGGAAATTTTCATGAATAAGAGTTGGTCAAAGTTAGAGACAGTAGCAGTGAAATAACAAAACATGAATGAATTCACGTTTCACTTAGTTTCATCAGCCTCTATGAATATTATTCGTCAAAAAACATTGTCCTCATTCAAAAACTGTTTCAACGAAGAAATAAAATTCAAGAGGGATTGGCGAGTTGCAAAAAGTGAAATTATTTTCCCGGCAAAAATATCAAGTGAACAGAAACGATTTAAAGATTATTTCTTCTGAGGCCCTAAATTTTATGAGAAAAACATTCCATTTGATGCTGTATCTAGATCATACATAGGAGAAAGACGTGTCATTGGAATTCGTTCCTATGAAAACTTTGACCATCTTTTGAGAGCCAATAAAACAGCTTCCGGTTTACCGCATTTTGACTATCATTACAACAAAATCAATGGAGTTTTGTTCCTCTTTTTTAGTAAAAACGATGAAATTACTTTTACAAGATTCCAAGCATACTAAGTTTCAACGGTATTCATGATGATTCTGGTTATTATATGGGATAGAAGATGTTGGACTCTTTTGAAAATCTGACCATGGCAGATGACGAAGAAAAAATTTTCGTCGGTGATTATGCTTTCGACTTGTCTGCAGGGAAGCAACTGATTTTTATTTACGTTAACATAATTGAATATCAATACGTAGGTGATTTTGAAGCTCCTCTAATTCGAGTCACTGATTCAAAACAACGACTGAAAAACGATAGTCGCTGCGAAATAGAGCCAACACACAGCAGCTTGGAATACAAAAAGTTTTATGCAAATTTTCAAGTCAATTAAAAATCAATTGCGGACAGAAACCGAACAATTGGTTCCATTCGCTGGAACGAGAAAAGTTATGTTGACTTTAAATTTTAAAAAATTTGTCTAGATGGAAGCCTACTATCAACAGCAATCAGTTTCACCGTACTTTTCGCCAACGAGGCAGTGGTTTTGGGGCCTTAGCAAGCAGCGTTGGCAGGGCCGCACTGCCGATTGCAAGAAATTTTCTTTGGCCTGTAGCCAAAAGGATTGGACGTGAACTAATTGTTCAAGCAGCTCCTCAGCTAGTAAAGGTAGTTACAAAGAAAAAATCTCCAAAACAATAAAATCGCCTGTGCAAAAAACTGTAATGAAACAAGTGGGCAAATTAAAAACAGGGAGAATGCGTAAACTGAAAACCAGCAGTGAAAATCAAGGCATTCGTAAGAAGAAGCCTGTGACGAGAAGTCGGTCAAATTTCGTCGTCGGTCTAAAATTCAAAATGATTACTAATTTACTGCCCTTAGAAGCAACACACATCACATTTGATTTGTTCGAAAAACAGCCTCTGCTTATTACCTCTAACCATGCTTTTACTCAAAAAGTTTGTCCATCATTTTCACCGGACGATCCAATGCTTGAGTTTGAAGTTTTGGGTGACAGGCACAATTTCATAGATTTACAGAAACTTCTCCTTGAAATTAAATGTAAAAGGTCCCGAAACAGTGACGGCGACTTAAGGACAGGCACTGGCGCAGCAAATACAGACGCCCCATACTTAAGCAACAACACACTACATCATTATTTTTCAGAATGCACTGTGTCTGCTAATGGTGTTAAGATTTCCAACACAAACGGAAACTATGCGCACAAAGAATTCAATGAAACGGAATTTTCGTCAGGAGAAAATGCAAGAAAACACATGGCTATTTTGTCAGGGATATTATTACGAGGACGAGCCAGCTAAATTTGATGGCAATGATGGTTGCACGGACGACGTAGAGGCCTGGAAAGTTTTTTAGCTAACTCCCAGGAAAACTATTTTGTTGGAAGGCCGGCGAGTGACATTTTAACACCTTACTTAGTGGTTTCACATTGCAATTATCCTTCAGAAGGTCTACGAATAATTTTGTTGAGATTTAGGAGTACGACGAACATTACAAAGTTAAAAAATTGAGGCTATTCTGTACGTTAAAAAATGACAGTAGCGGATCATGTTTTGACGGCAATTGAGAAAATTCTACTAAAAACACCAGCAGTGTATCGCTGTTCAGAAGTATTGCCACGAAATTTTTTAGCTGCAACTGGAATAAGAAGTTGAAGCCATGACGGTTCAACTGACGGAGCATTGGCAGCCCACGTAGAATTTCTATTTCTGCTTGAAGGAAGCTCAACATTTTATGTTAATTCGGAATTAAAGGTGACAAAAAACTCAATTATCACCTACCCCACAAATGGATAGTAATGAAATAAGCTATTCGTTGGGAAAATGTATTCATTTGAAATATTCTTTTTATGGAAATTTTGCAGCGGACAATTTCCCAAAGCTAACAAGAGAAGGATTTATCATAGTCATTGCTTCACCGTAGCAACATGAAGGAAGTCATTGGATGGTTCCTTTGTTTCACGAAAAAAAAGTTTAATTGGCAGATCGCTTGGAGGCCCGATACAAAACTAACAATTATTGTATTGCCGACTGGTAAAATTTTTCCATGAAGTAACTCAAATACTCAAACTTAAGCCAATTCAAAATCAAAACTCAAAACTCTGGACTTTTGCATTTATATTGCGCATGTGAAGTTTGGTTATGAATATCCTTTGATGTTGAACATGAACGATAATGATTTGCTACGTTTTGCTAATCTAACCTTGTTTTAATTAAATTTTTTTGCACAATTCTTGCTTCAATGACAACAAAACAAGACAACTGTTAATTAAGAGATTTCGATTCCATATTAAAATTTATCAAAATCAAACTATTATCAACATTCAAACAACCATAGCCACTATTTACTATATCAAGTATTTTGGAAAGCTCACCGTACATACCACCATTATAATTACTATAAAATCTATCAATCGTACCAGTAGCCAAAAAGTTAGTTTGCGTTTGAACATCCTGTGTCATTATCATGTTGTCGTTTGTTAATTTTTTCTTTGGTTTTGAAAGAGTTAGATTGTGCTGGACGTTGTAACTGACTGCTTCTTGAAATTTTTCCATCACTTCGCCATAATGCACTATGTGAGAAGACCCCCGACTGAGCAGTTGAAAACAAGTGAAGAGATAAGGTGTTGTATATGGTTTAGAAGAAGTGTCTTTGAAGGATTGCGGTAATTGATCAACAGCAGCAGTGAGATGTAATGAAATTGTTGCATTTTGCAATGATCTTCATCTTTGTGCTAGCTGTATGCGAAGTTTTTCGTAAGATTAGAATCAAATTAAGGCTCACTATTGCAAATAAAATATCGAATTTTTTTTTGAAATTGTCGAAATTATTCAGGTGTACGTTCAAACATTGCTTCAACCATATTCTCTTGCTATTTAATTTTCTTTATCACTCTCTCCGGCTTTTTTGTTTTCTTGAATCTGCAGCTACGATTTTGACCATTCGTTTCTAAACTGGAACCAGGTTGGAATTTCCTTTTGCCAGAGCTGCTCTGTTCATTCGCAAACTTGGAGAGAGTTATTTTTCTGATAGCATCAATATTTTCGCCCACTTGCTCTAATTCCTGCATAGAGAGAGTGAGTTCTTGGTTGGAACGAAACTCATTGTCTCCGTCTTCTTTTATGAAAAGTTTCAGCGATATATAAGTTCCAGTATTATCATATGTTTTCACACAGGCAATTGCATATCGTTTTTCAGAACGCGCTATATCGTGATAAAAATCAAAGCAATTTTGAGACAACGACATATTACTTTCTTTTTAAACACAATTTCAAACTTGTGACCGCACTTTGTTTTTGATAATAAAGCAAAACAAGTTCAAACATGTGCAGAACAGTAATAAAACTTAAAGTCGACTGGACAATCAGAGAGGCGGAGACCAAAACTTGCGAAACAAAAAATCAAAAACATATGTTGTCACATGCACCAGACTAAAATTACTCCTCAGTCAGTTTTCAACCTATCAGAGTTCAGCAGAACAAATCCAGATTAGATAAAATAGATGAGCACTGTAGTCATCCAGTTATAGTTAATGTTACTGCTATGAAATTAATAGGATAACAAAAACCGCACTGAAAAACTCTTTATTCAAGTAAAGAAAAAGCAGATTTTCCTGCACAGAAAAGGAAGTCAGTTTTTCTAAGTAAATAAGGGAAATAGTCTGCTCAATATATCATTTTGCCTAAGTTACGCAGTAGGGTTGAGTCGGACATCAGTTTTCCCGTTAAATTTTTGTCCTTTTCATAATTTTTCCCAAGTTTTACACTATATTACGTGATCATATTTGCATTATCTCTCAACCACTTTGTGTTACACAATTTACTGGTCTGACTTGTTAACATTCACAGTGCAAAACAATTTTTGCCTAATGAAATTGTTTTTTGTGGAAGCATAAAATTGTTCAAAAACCACAATTCTTTACTATAAAAATACACAATTTTTTTTGTTCTATTCATAAGTATAATTCTTATTTATTCTCTGCAATGTTGCATTCATTTCACCTCTGACGCTGCAAATTTCCTTCCAGACACAATAGTTCTCAATTTGGAGCCCTGGCACTTAAGTTTTATTGGTTTTCTAATCTGCCCACACTCCCTAATCTGGGATTACAAACGGTCAATAAAACTATCAAATTGAAACCAGATGTTGGATCAAAACCACCAAAATTTGACTCCAATTCGTTTTACTGTCGATATATAAAATAAAATTTATCAGGAGAGTGAAATAAAGAAAAGGTAAAGCAGTTATGTCTCTTGACAACCCATGAATAGTCTTTTTGACTAAAAAAGGGTTTAAGAATTTTTAATTTTTAAAATCAACTTAATGGACCCCAAGAAATCGCGAAATTTCCACAAGTTTTTCAATAATTCCAGAAAACTGTGAAAATTTTAACAACTTTTTATCCCCGCACAAAATAGCTGGCAATATTGTAAGGTTTTGCCCACCGGACACAGTTGGCAAAAATTTCACAAGTTTTTCTCACCGCACGAAATGACAAAAATTTACAAGATTTTTTCCCCACAATTTTGAGAAAATTTTACAAGTTTTTGTTTCGCCTCAAGTCGAGAAAATTGTTACCAGTTATATCCCTCCGGCAAAATTGAGAGACAAAATTTTTCGACCTCAAAAATTCGTCACGGTTGGGGACGTCCCCACTCGTGAAAAAATGTTATGCACGACTTGTCACGGGGGGACACGTCTCCTCCCCGTGACAATACGTGCATTTTAGTATACTACTGACGCACACGCACACGCGAACATAAAAACATACACACAAACAAAGAAACATACACATACACCCGCACATACACGCAAACGCACACAGACACACACAAACACACGCACAGGCACACACTCAAACGCATAGGGGCTCACACAAACATATAAACAGAAACACATACACACATATAAACACAAGAACACATGAACACACACACGCATAAACACTCTCACAAAAACACACGACACATACGCATACAGACACAGACACACAGACATACACACACAAATAAATAAAATGCACAAACATGAAGGCGCACAAACACAACAAACACACACACATACGCACAAGCATCAGCACACGCACACGAAAATCCGCACACAAACAAACATAAGCACTCAACCACAAGTGCAACTACACACAAACACGCACACGGGCACACACACAATAAAACAAACACAAACGCAGAAATACAGGTTCAAACACAAGCGCACAGTCACTCCCACACGCTATCATACAAAGACATACGCGCACATACCACACATACACAATCATGCGCACATAAAAACTTACACAAAGACACAGAAACACACACACACACACACCCACACATACAAGCAAATGCACACAGAAACACACACAGAAACACACACACACAGGCGTGCACTCACACACACAAGGCAGAGGAATTCACACAGACATACACACAGAAGCACATAAACACATATAAATACAAGCACACTTGAACACACAAACAACACACACCCAAATAGACACAGACACACAGATATACACAAACAAACAAACATATACACACATAAAAACACAAATACACAACAAACATGCACACATATATGCACACAAAAACCCACACTCAAACAAACATCTGCACTTAGTCACAAGCGGACCCACACAGAAACACACACACACACATGCTTATACATACAAACATTACAACCACACCTACACAAACACGCACAAGCATGCGCACTCGCACACACATACGCACAAAAAAACCCGCACACCAACGTTGCATAGAGATTTACACGCACATACTCCCACTAACAAACACGCTGACATGCACGTACAAGCACATCCGCAGACACGCACAGAGGCACATTCACTGATACAAGAACAGGAACCAGCACACACACAGACAGACACTCACAAACACACACACACACACATGCACGTCCGCGCAAGCACGCACAAACAAGCACACAAATTAACACGCCCACACATACGGAGACACACAGACAGAAAGACACACACGCAATCGCACACACGCGCAAACTCACAGACGCACAAGCAGAAGCACACTCACGCGCACATAAAAACTTACATACACACAAAGAAACACACACACACTCCCACTCATCCCGCAAACGCACACAGACACACACACAGGCACACACTCCAACGCATAGGGACTCACACAAACAGACAAACAGGAACACATACACACAAATAAACACAAGCGAACATGAACAAACACACGCACACACAAAAGCACGCACACACTCTGAAAGACACACACACACACACACAAGCACACACGTACACTCGAACACGAACTTACACACACATTAACATACACAAAAGCACACACATACAGAGACACACAGACACAAAGACACACACACACACAATCACACACGACACACATGCATACAGATACAGACACACAGACATACACACAAACAAACATTTGCTCACACATGAACACACACAAACACAACAAACACACACACAATACGCTCAAGCGTACACACGCGCAAACTCAACCGGACACAAAAAACCACACACAAACAAACATAAGCACTCAGGCACAAACGCACCCCCACAAAACACACGCGGGCACACACACAAACACTATAAACACACACACACACAAACTCGCAAAAGCATGCGCACGCGCACACACACTCATGCTCACAAAAATCCACACACAATAACAGAAACACCCTCGCACATACTGGCAATTGCCGAAAAACACACACTTATTTAAAACACGCTGACATGCACAAACAAGCGCACCTGCACACACGCACACACAAACATGCACACACATTAACAACCGCACACACACGCGCACACACCTAGAGAGACACACAGACACAAAGACACACATGCAATTGCACACACACACACACGCACAAAAGCAGACGCACACGCGCACACATAAATCCGACACAAACACAGAAACACACACACACCCGCACATACACGTAAATGCACACAGACACACAAAAACACACACATACACACAGGCACACACTCAAACGCAAAGGGACTCACACAAACATACACACAGAAACACTTACACACATATAAACACAAGCACACATGAACACACACTCGCAAGCACGCACATACAAACGCACACACACATACACACACACGATACACACGCACACAGACACAGACACACAGACATACACACACAAACAAACATATGCACAAAAATGAACATACACAAACACAACAAACAAACGCAGACCTACGCCCAAGCATTACACACGCACACACAACCGCACACAAAAACCCACACACATTCAAACGTATGCGCTTAGGCACAAGCGCACCCAAACACAAACAAACATGGGCACACGCACAAACACTATAAATACGCCCGCACATAAACGCAAACGCACACAGACACACACAAACACACGCACAGGCACACACTCAAACGCATAGGGACTCACACAAACATATACACAGAAACACATACACACATATAAACACAAGAACACATGAACACACACATGCATAAACACTCTCACAAAAGCACACGACACATACGCATACAGACACAGACACACAGACATACACACAAAAACAAATAAAATGCACAAACATGAACGCGCCCAAACAACAAACACACACACATACGCACAAGCATCAGCACAAGCACACACACACACGCACACAAAAATCCGCACACAAACAAACATAGGCACTCAACCACAAGCGCAACCACACACAAACACGCACACGGGCACAAACACAATAACACAAACACAAACGTAGAAATACAGGTTCAAACACAAGCGCACAGACACTCCCACACGCAATAATACAAAGACATACACGCACATACACACACATACACAATCATGCGCACATAAAAACTTACACAAAGACACAGAAACACACACACCCACACATGCAAGCAAACGCACGCAGAAACACACACAGAAACACACACACAGGCGTGCACTCAAAAGCATAGGAATTCACACAAACATACACACAGAAGCACATAAACACATATAAATACAAGCTCACTTGAACACACACACATAACACACACCCATACAGACACAGACACACAGATATACACAAACAAACAAACATATACACACACATAAACCCACAAATACACAACAAACATGCACGCATATATGCACACAAAAACCCACACACAAACAAACATATGCACTTAGTCACAAGCAGAAACACACAGAAACACACACACACATGCTTAAGCACACAAAAATTACAACCACACCTACACAAACACACACAAGCAAGCGCACTCGCACACACCTACGCACAAAAAAACCCACACACAAACACTGAAATACAGACTCAAACACACTCGCACATGCAAACAGACACAGGCACCCACACGCGCACGCACAAACACATACAAACTCGCACATACACGCATACAGATTTACACGCACATACTCCCACTAGCAAACACGCTGACATGCACGCACAAGCGCATCCGCAGACACGCACAGAGGCACATTCACTGATACATGAACAGGAACCAGCACACACACACACACAAACACACACACACACACACTCACAAACACACACACACACACATGCACGTCCGTGCAAGCAAGTTCAAACAAGCACACAAATTAACACACACACACACGCACACACATACGGAGACACACAGACACAATGACACACACGCAAACGCACACACGCACAAACTCACAGACGCACAAGCAGAAGCACACTTACGCGCACATAAAGACTTACACACAAACAAAGAAACACACACACACTCCCACTCATCACGCAAACGCACACAGACACACACACAGGCACACACTCCAACGCATAGGGACTCACACAAACAGACAAACAGGAACAGATACACACAAATAAACACAAGCGAACATGAACACACATACGTACACACAAACGCACACACACTCAGAAAGACACACACAGACACACACACACAAGAACACACGTACACGCACACACGAACTTGCACACACATTAACATACACAAAAGAACACACAAACAGAGACACACAGACACAAAGACACACACACAATCACACACGACACACATGCATACAGATACAGACACACAGACATACACACAAACAAACATTTGCTCACACATGAACACACTCAAACACAACAAACACACACACAATACGCTCAAGCGTACACACGCGCAAACTCAACCGGACACAAAAAGACACACGCAAACAAACATAAGCACTCAGCCACAAGCGCACCCACACAAAAACAAACGCGGGCACACACACACAAACACTATAAAGACACACACAAAAACTCGCAAAAGCATGCGCACACGCATACGCACTCATGCTCACAAAAATCCACACAGAATAACAGAAACACAGACTCAAACACACACGCACTCGAACGCGTAAACAAACAAAGAAACACATAAAAACATATACTCAGAGATTCACACACGCACACACAAACGAACACACAGAAACACAAACACATTCTAACACATACACACGCACGCCACGCTCAAGCAAACACACACAAACACGGACACACTCGCACATACTGGCAATTGCCGAAAAACACACTCTTGTATAAAAAACGCTAACATGCACAAACAAGCGCACCTGCACACACATTGACAACCGCACACACACAGGCACACACCTAGAGAGACACACAGACACAAAGACACACATGCAATTGCACACACACACACGCGAACAAAAGCAGATGCACACGCGCACACGCGCACATAAATCCTACACAAACACAGAAACACACACACACCCACACATACACGTAAATGCACACAGACACACACAAACACACACATACACACAGGCACACACTCAAACGCAAAGGGACTCACACAAACATACACATAAAAACACTTACACACATATAAACACAGGCACACATGAACACACACTCACAAGCATGCACATACAAACGCACACACACACACACACACATACACACAAGACACACACGCACACAGGGACAGACACACAGACATACACACAAAAACAAACATATGCACAAACATGAACGCACACAAACACAACAAACACACGCAGACCTACCCCCAAGCATATACACACGCACACACAACCGCACACAAAAACCCACACACAAACAAACGTATGCGCTTAGGCACAAGCGCACCCAAACACAAAAACACATGGGCACACGCAAAAACACTAGAAATACACACACACGAACACGCATACGCTTGCGCACACGCGCACACAGTCACGCCCACAAAAACCCAAATACAAACACAGAAATATAGACTCAAACACACACAAGCACAGACACTCGCACACGCAAACACACACAACCAAACAAAAAAAACATATAGACACAGATACACACGCGCACACAGTCACGCCTACAAAAACCCAAACACAAACACAGAAATAAAGACTCAAGCACACACGCACAGACAATCGCACACGCAAACACACACATACACACATAAAAAACATATAGACACAGATACACACACGCACACACAAATGAACACACAAACTTTTCAGTAATTTTTCGGAGCCTTTCATATAGTTTTGAGCATTTTTTTTATTCATTTCAGTAAATTTCTTCCTTATTCTCTGCAAATTTGCTTTCTTCTCACCTCTGACGTTGCAAATTTCTTACCAGGCACAATAGTTCTCAATTTGGACCCTGGCACTTAAGTTTTGTTGGTTTTCTAATCTGCCCACACTCCTTAATCTGGGATTACATACGGTCAATAAAACTATCAAATTAAAACCGGATGTTGGATCAAAACCACCAAAATTTGGCTCCAATTAGTTTTACTGTCGATATATAAGATAAAATTTATCAAGAGACTGAAATAAAGAAAAGGTAAAGCAGTTATGTCTTTTGAAAACCCATGAATAGTCTTTTTGACTAAAAAAGGGTTTAAGTGATATAAAATTTTAAAATCAAATTATGGACCCCAAGAAATCGCAAAGTTTTTCAATAATTCCAGAAAGCTGTGAAATTTTAAGAAATTTTATCCCCCGCACAAAGTAGATGGCATTATCGTAAGTTTTTGCCCACCGTAAAAATTTGGCAAAAATTTCACAAGTTTTTCTCTCCGCGCAAAAATGACAAAAATTTAAAAGATTTTGTTCCCCACAAATTTGAGAAAATTTTACAAGTTTTTGTTTCGGCTCAAGTCGAGAAAATTTTTACCAGTTATGTCCCTCCGGCAAAATTGAGAGACAAAATTTTTCGACCTCAAAAATGTACCGCACAATTCGCCACGGTTGGGGACGTCCCCATTCGTGACAAAATGTTATGCACGACTTGTCACGTGGGGACACGTCTCCTCCCCGTGACAATACGTGCATTTTAGTATACTACTGACGCACACGCTTACTCACCCGCACATAAAAACCTACACGCAAACAAAGAAACACACAAATGCACCCAAACATACACGCAAACGCACACAGACGCACAGAAACACACGCACAGGCACACACTCAAACGCATAGAGACTCACACAACTATACACACAGAAACACACACACACATACACACAGGCACACTTGAACACACGCACGTACATACAAACACACACACACACAAACACACAAACACTCTCACAAAGCACACGACACACACGCATACAGACACAGACACACAGACATACACACAAACAAACAAATATGCACACATGAACGCGCACAAACACAACAAACACACACACACACACATACGCACAAGCATAAGAACACGCACACGAAAATCTGCTTACAAACCAACATAGGCACTCAAGCGCAAGCGCAACCACACACAAACACACAAACACGCACACGGGCTCACACACAAACACGCACAAGCTTACGTAAACGCAAACACACTCACGCACAATAAAACTCAAAAACAATCACAGAAATACAGACTCAAACACAAGCGCACAGACACTCCCACACGCAATCATACAAAGACATACACGCACATACATACATATACACAATCATGCGCACATAAAAACTTACACAAAAACACAGAAACGCACACACCCTGACATACAAGCAAACGCACGCAAAAACACACAGAAATACACACAGGCATGCACTCAAACGCATAGGAACGCACACAAACATACACACAGAAATACATACACACATTTAAGTACAAGCACACTTGAACACACACACAACACACATGCATACAGAAACAGACACACAGATATACACAAACAAACGAACATATGCACGCACAAACTCACACATACACGCATACAGATTTACACACATATACTCTCACAAACCAACACGCCAACATGCACGCACAAGCGTACCCAAAGAAACGCAGAGAGACACATTCGCTGATACATGAACAGGAACAAGCACACATGCACTCACACACTCAAACGCACAGGGACTCAGACAGACATACACACAGCAGCACATACACACAAATAAACACAAAGACACATGAACACACACAGTCACATACAAACGCACACACACACACACACTCAGAAAGGCACACACACGCGCACACTAGTACACACACACACAAACATGCACACACATTAACACACACACAAGCACACATATACAGAGACACACAGACACAAAGACACACACACACAAACACACACGACCCACACGCATACAGACACAGACATACAGACATACACACACAAACAAACATATGCTCACACAAGAACACACACAAACACAACCAACACTCACACAATACTCTCAAGCATACACACGTGCACACACAACCGCACACAAAAACCCACACACAAACAAACGTATGCGCTTAGGCACAAGCGCACCCAAACACAAACACACATGGGCACATGCAAAAACACTATAAATACACACACACGAACACGTATAAGCTTGCGCACACGCGCACACAGTCACGCCCACAAAAACTCAAATACAAACACAGAAATATAGACTCAAACACACACACGCACAGACACTCGCACACGCAAACACACACAGCCAAACAAAAAAAACATATAGACACAGATACACACGCGCACACAGTCACGCCTACAAAACCCAAACACAAACACAGAAATAAAGACTCAAGCACACACGCACAGACAATCGCACACGCAAACACACACAGACACACATAAAAAACATAAAGACACAGATACACACACGCACACACAAATGAACACACAAACTTTTCAGTAATTTTTCGGAGCATTTCATCTAGTTTTGAGCATTTTTTTTATTCATTTCAGTAAATTTCTTCCTTATTCTCTGCAAATTTGCATTCTTCTCACCTCTGACGCTGCAAATTTCTTACCAGGCACAATAGTTCTCAATTTGGACCCTGGCACTTAAGTTTTGTTTGTTTTCTAATCTGCCCACACTCCCTAATCTGGGATTACCTACGGTCAATAAAACTATCAAATTAAAACCGGATGTTGGATCAAAACCACCAAAATTTGACTCCAATTCGTTTTACTGTCGATATATAAGACAAAATTTTTCAAGAGACTGAAATAAAGAAAAGGTAAAGCAGTTATGTCTTTTGAAAACCCATGAATAGTCTTTTTGACTAAAAAAGGCTTTAAGTGTTTTTAAATTTTAAAATCAAATTAATGGACCCCAAGAAATCGCAAAGTTTTCGCAAGTTTTTCAATAATTCCAGAAGGTTGTGAAATTTTAAGAAACTTTATCCCCCGCACAAACTAGATGGCATTATCGTAAGTTTTTGCCCACCGTACAAATTTGGCAAAAATTTCACAAGTTTTTCTCTCCGCACAAAAATGACAAAAATTTAAAAGATTTTGTTCCCCACAAATTTGAGAAAATTTTACATGTTTTTGTTTCGGCTCAAGTCGAGAAAATTTTTACCAGTTATGTCCCTCCGGCAAAATTGAGAGACAAAATTTTTCGACCTCAAAAATGTACCGCACAATTCGTCACGGTTGGGGACGTCCCCATTCGTGACAAAATGTTATGCACGACTTGTCACGCGGGGACACGTCTCCTCCCCGTGACAATACGTGCATTTAAATATACTACTGACGCACACGCTTACTCACGCGCACATAAAAACTTACACGCAAACAAAGAAACACACAAATGCACCCAAACATACACGCAAACGCACACAGACGCACAGAAACACACGCACAGGCACACACTCAAACGCATAGAGACTCACACAAACATACACTCATACACACAGAAACACACACACACATACACACAGGCACACTTGAACACACGCACGTACATACAAACACACACACACATACACACAAACACTCTCAAAAAGCACACGACACACACGCATACAGACACAGACACACAGACATACACACAAACAAACAAATATATACACTTGAACGCGCACAAACACAACAGACACACACGACCCACACGCATACAGACACAGACATACAGACATACACACACAAACAAACATATGCTCACACAAGAACACACACAAACACAACCAACACTCACACAATACTCTCAAGCATACACACGTGCACACACAACCGCACACAAAAACCCACACACAAACAAACGTATGCGCTTAGGCACAAGCGCACCCAAACACAAACACACATGGGCACACGCAAAAACACTATAAATACACACACACGAACACGTATAAGCTTGCGCACACGCGCACACAGTCACGCCCACAAAAACTCAAATACAAACACAGAAATATAGACTCAAACACACACACGCACAGACACTCGCACACGCAAACACACACAGCCAAACAAAAAAACATATAGACACAGATACACACGCGCACACAGTCACGCCTACAAAACCCAAACACAAACACAGAAATAAAGACTCAAGCACACACGCACAGACAATCGCACACGCAAACACACACAGACACACAAAAAAAACATAAAGACACAGATACACACACGCACACACAAATGAACACACAAACTTTTCAGTAATGTTTCGGAGCATTTCATCTAGTTTTGAGCATTTTTTTTATTCATTTCAGTAAATTTCTTCCTTATTCTCTGCAAATTTGCATTCTTCTCACCTCTGACGCTGCAAATTTCTTACCAGGCACAATAGTTCTCAATTTGGACCCTGGCACTTAAGTTTTGTTTGTTTTCTAATCTGCCCACACTCCCTAATCTGGGATTACCTACGGTCAATAAAACTATCAAATTAAAACCGGATGTTGGATCAAAACCACCAAAATTTGACTCCAATTCGTTTTACTGTCGATATATAAGACAAAATTTTTCAAGAGACTGAAATAAAGAAAAGGTAAAGCAGTTATGTCTTTTGAAAACCCATGAATAGTCTTTTTGACTAAAAAAGGCTTTAAGTGTTTTTAAATTTTAAAATCAAATTAATGGACCCCAAGAAATCGCAAAGTTTTCACAAGTTTTTCAATAATTCCAGAAGACTGTGAAATTTTAAGAAATTTTATCCCCCGCACAAACTAGATGGCATTATCTTAAGTTTTTGCCCACCGTACAAATTTGGCAAAAATGTCACAAGTTTTTCTCTCCGCACAAAAATGACAAAAATATAAAAGATTTTGTTCCCCACAAATTTGAGAAAATTTTACATGTTTTTGTTTCGGCTCAAGTCGAGAAAATTTTTACCAGTTATGTCGCTCCGGCAAAATTGAGAGACAAAATTTTTCGACCTCAAAAATGTACCGCACAATTCGTCACGGTTGGGGACGTCCCCATTCGTGACAAAATGTTATGCACGACTTGTCACGCGGGGACACGTCTCCTCCCCGTGACAATACGTGCATTTAAATATACTACTGACGCACACGCTTACTCACGCGCACATAAAAACTTACACGCAAACAAAGAAACACACAAATGCACCCAAACATACACGCAAACGCACACAGACGCACAGAAACACACGCACAGGCACACACTCAAACGCATAGAGACTCACACAACTATACACACAGAAACACACACACACATACACACAGGCACACTTGAACACACGCACGTACATACAAACACACACACACACAAACACACAAACACTCTCACAAAAGCACACGACACACACGCATACAGACACAGACACACAGACTTACACACAAACAAACAAATATACACACTTGAACGCGCACAAACACAATAAACACACACACACACACACATACGCACAAGCATAAGAACACGCACACGAAAATCTGCACACAAACCAACATAGGCACTCAAGCGCAAGCGCAACCACACACAAACACACCGACACGCACACGGGCTCACACACAAACACGCACAAGCTTACGTAAACGCAAACACACTCACGCACAATAAAACTCACAAACAATCACAGAAATACAGACTCAAATACAAGCGCACAGACACTCCCACACGCAATCATACAAAGACATACACGCACATACACACATATACACAATCATGAGCACATAAAAAATTTCACAAAAACACAGAAACGCACACACCCTGACATACAAGCAAACGCACGCAAAAACTCATACAGAAATACACACAGGCATGCACTAAAACGCATAGGAACGCACACAAACATACACACAGAAACACATACACACATTTAAATACAAGCACACTTGAACACACACACACACACACAACACACATGCATACAGAAACAGACACACAGATATACACAAACAAACGAACATATGTACGCACAATCTCACACATACACGCATACAGATTTACACACATAAACTCTCACAAACCAACACGCCAACATGCACGCACAAGCGTATCCGCAGACACGCAGAGAGACACATTCACTGGTACTTGAACAGGAACAAGCACACATGCACTCACAAACACACACACACACACACACACGCGCACACCCGTACAAGCACAAACATTAACACACAAACAAGCACACACATATGGAGACACACAGGCACAAAGACACGCACTCAAACGCACACACACATACACAGACTCACACACGCACAAGCAGACGCACACTTACGCGCAAGTAAAAACTTACACACAAACGAAGAAACACACACACACACAAACACCAACTCATCACGCAAACGCACACACACACAAACACACAGCACGCACACACTCCAACGCATAGGGACTCAGACAGACATACACACAGCAGCACATAAACACAAATAAACACAAAGACACATGAACACACTCAGTCACATACAAACGCACACACACACTCAGAAAGGCACACACACGCGCACATTAGTACACGCACACACAAACATGCACACACATTAACACACACACAAGCACACATATACAGAGACACACAGACACAAAGACGCACACACACAAACACACACGACCCACACGCATACAGACACAGACATACAGACATACACACACAAACAAACATATGCTTACACAAGAACACACACAAACACAACCAACACTCACACAATACTCACAAGCATACACACGTGCACACACAACCGCACACAAAAAGCCACTCACAAACATACAT
Organism: Convolutriloba macropyga; assembly: GCF_964194025.1. Lineage (NCBI taxonomy): Eukaryota > Metazoa > Xenacoelomorpha > Acoela > Convolutidae > Convolutriloba > Convolutriloba macropyga. The sequence goes on along the minus strand of NW_027453193.1, from coordinate 49,320 downwards.
AAGCACTCAGGCACAAGCGCACCCACACACAAACAAATGCGGGCACACACACCAACACTAAAAACACACACACACACACAACACACATGCATACAGAAACAGACACATAGATATACACAAACAAACGAACATATGCACGCACAAACTCACACATACACGCATACAGATTTACACACATAAACTCTCACAAACCAACACGCCAACATGCACGCACAAGCGTATCCGCAGACACGCAGAGAGACACATTCACTGATACTTGAACAGGAACAAGCACACATGCACTCACAAACACACACACACACACACGCGCGCACACCCATACAAGCACGCACAAACAAGCACAAACATTAACACACACACAAGCACACACATATGGAGACACACAGGCACAAAGACACGCACGCAAACGCACACACACATACACAGACTCACACACGCACAAGCAGACGCACACTTACGCGCAAGTAAAAACTTACACACAAACGAAGAAACACACACACACACACACCCACTCATCACGCAAACGCGCACACACACACACACAGCACGCACACACTCCAACGCATAGGGACTCAGACAGACATACACACAGCAGCACATAAACACAAATAAACACAAAGACACATGAACACACTCAGTCACATACAAACGCACACACACACTCAGAAAGGCACACACACGCGCACACTAGTACACGCACACACAAACATGCACACACATTAACACACACACAAGCACACATATACAGAGACACACAGACACAAAGACGCACACACACAAACACACACGACCCACACGCATACAGACACAGACATACAGACATACACACACAAACAAACATATGCTTACACAAGAACACACACAAACACAACCAACACTCACACAATACTCACAAGCATACACACGTGCACACACAACCGCACACAAAAAGCCACTCACAAACATACATAAGCACTCAGGCACAAGCGCACCCACACACAAACAAATGCGGGCACACACACCAACACTATAAACACACACACACACACACAATCTTGCACAAGCATGCGCACACGCACACACACTCATGCTCACAAAAACCCGCACACAATAACAGAAACTCAGACTCAAACACACACGCACAGACACTCGGACACGCAAACACACACAGACACACATAAAAACATTTACACAGAGATACACACACGCACACACAAACGAACACACAGTTGCTCACATACACACATTTTACACATACACACGCACGCTCAAGCATACACACACACAAACACGGACACACTCGCACATACTGGCAATTGACGAAACACACACATATATATAAAAAACGCTGACATGCACAAACAAGCGCACACACAAACAAGCACACACTTTAACACCCACACACACCACACGCACACACATACAGAGACGCGCAGACACAAATAAACACACGCAATTGCCTACACACACACACACACACACACACACACACACACACACACACACACACACACGCACAAGCAGACGCATGCGTACAAACACGCACACATAAAAATTATACAAACACAGAAACACATATACACCCACATATACACGCAAACACACACAGACAGACACAAACACACACACAGAAACACTTACACACATATAAACACAGGCACACATGAACACACACTCACATGCACGCACATACAAACGCAAACACACACACACACTACACACACGCATACAGACACAGACACACAGACATACACACACAAACATATGCTCACACACGAACACCCACAAACACGACAAACATTCACACAACACGCTCAAGCATACACACGTGCACAAACAACCGCACACAAACAAACATAAGCACTCAGGCACAAGCGCACCCACACACAAACAAACGCGGGCACACACACAAACACTATAAACACACACACACACACAAACTCGCACAAGCATGCGCACACGCACACACACTCATACTCACAAAACCCACACACAATAACAAAAACACAGACTGAAACCTACACGCACAGACACTCGGATACGCAAACACACAGACACAGAAAAAAACATTTACACAGAGATACTCACACGCACACACATACGAACACACAATTGCACACACACATTCTACACATACACACGCATGCTCACACACACAAACAAGGACACACTCGCACATACTGGCAATTGCCGAAACACTCACATATATAAAACACGCTGAGTTGCACGCACAAGCCCACCCGCAGGCACGCACAGAGGCACATTCACTGATACATGAACAGGAACCAGCACACACACACACACTCACAAACACACACACACACACACACATGCATGTCCGTGCAAGCACGCACAAACAAGCACACAGATTAACAAACACAACCACACGCACAAACCTACAGAGACAAACAGACACAAAGACCACATGCAAACGCACAAACACACACGCTCCCACAAGCAGACGCACACGCACACACACACGCATACACACACATACACACACACAGACCGGGCACACCTATATGCATACGCACATGCACACGCTAACGCATACGCTCACCCCCCCCCCCACACACGCACACATATAGTGACACACACGCTTATGCATATATCCTACACAAACACAGAAACACACCCACACACACAGGCACACATTCAAACGCAAAAGGACTCACACAAACATACACACATAAACACTCACACACATATAAACACAGGCACACATGAACACACACAAACATGCACACACATTAACACACACACAAGCACACATATACAGAGACACACAGACACAAAGACACACACACACACACGACACACACGCATACAGACACAGACACACAGACATACACACACAAACAATCATATGCACACACAATGAACACACACAAATACAACGCAGACATATCCACAAGCATACAGACACGCACACAAAAAACGCACCCGAAAACCCACACACATACAAACGTATGCACTCAGGCACAAGCGCACCCAAACACAAACACACATGAGCACACACAAACACTATAAATACACACACACACACACACACACACACACACAAAAACGCGCATAAGCATGCGCACACGTACACACAGTCACGCCGACAAAACCCAAACGCAAACACAGAAATAAAGACTCAAAGACACACGCACAGACAGTCGCACACGCAAACACACAGACACACATAAAAACAAATACACACAGATACATACACGCACACGCACACGAACACACAGTTGCACTCACACATTCAAACACACACACACAAACGTTCAAGCACACACACACAAACACGGACACACTCGCACACACTGGTAGTTGCCCAAACTCACACACACACACGCACACAGAGACACACAAACACAAAGGTACACACAGAAGCACATGCACAAACGCAAACAAACACACAAACAGACACTAAACACACGCTCACACACATACACGCATACACGCGCAAAAATACCCACAAGCTTTAAAAACTCACAACACAACCACAAAAAACGAAAATGCACAAACACATGTAAACACACAACCGCCCAAAAACACAAACAATTAGTGGCAGACCATCAAACTCACAGGGACACATACACACGCTCACAAATATACACACATACACACAAACACAGCCACACACACACAAACGCATACACACATATACACACACGCACGCACAAACATACAACACGCAAACACACACAAAGGGGATCAAACAGAGACACAAATACACACAACTGCACACATATGCACCCACACAAACACAAATGTTCACACACGCTCAAGCACAAACACAAACATGGACACAATCGCACAAGCGGACGAATGTCCAAACACACACATATACGCACACACATAAACACACAAACACACTCAGACGCACTCAAAGGCACACACCCTAACACTCATAGACACACATACAAACACATACACACAGATACACACATACCCACACATACACATACACATCCGCATACACACATAGCCAATCACAAACAGACACACACACATACACACACACAGATGTAGGCAACCGGACACGCACACGAACACGCACACACACAGACACAAACGCACACGCACAAACTCTCAATTACACCCACACCTGTAAACACGCACAAACACACAGACGCACACAAACTTATGCACACGATTGAGCACATGTGCGCACTCACATATACCCACATACGCATATTCACATACATAAATACACAGACAAACACAGCACACATACACACACACATTTAAGCACATGCACATCACCCCAATCACAAAACCACGCATACAACACATCAAAACGCACACACACACAAAAACACAAATGGATACACGCACACACAGAAACGCACACACGCACGCGCAATAACACACAAGCACATTAAAGCGCAACCGCACACGCACACGCAAACAAACACACAGACACAGACAGATACACACACCTACCCACAGATACACAAACACAAACACACAGATACATACACAAATACCCACACACACAAGCACACACATTTACTCACAAACGCAAAATAACACCCACCCACATACATACACACACATACACACCAATACAAGCACATACACACATATAAACACACGCATAATCAAATATACACACATGCACTCACTCACGCAAAAACGCAAACACACGCAAACAATGGCAAATGCCTAAACACACATTTATGCATACACAAATACACACACACAAACACACCGATACACACAGACACGCACACAGATAAAGGCAACCGCACACGCACACGAACGCGCTCACGCACACACGCAAATGCACACGCTCAAACTCACATACGCACACACCTATAAACATACACATGCGCACACGAACGCACGCCCAGGCACACACACTTATATACACACACATGCACAGAGATACACACGCACTTAAACAACAATTTACGCAAATACACTCAACCACAGAACTTAAAAATACAGAAAAACACAAAACACTCAAACGCATACACACATACATTGTACCCCCTCATACACACATGTACACACGCACACACACAGACACACACATGCACGCGCAAAACACAAAGAAGCACAAGAAAAGGCAATCGCATACGCACACGCACATGCATGCACAAAAAGGCACAGGCATAAGCTCACGCCGACTCCCATGCACACAACAACAAGCACACACACGCGCACACACACACAGGCCCACACTCAGACACCCATAAACGCACACAAACACGCAAAAGCCTACAATGCGCATACACATATATACAAACACACCAACGTTAACTCAAACTTATACACACACACACTAAAACGCACACACACATATATAACACGCACCCATACACACACATATGCATACACGCACGCACACAAGCGCACAAGCACACACACACACACAACAAACACCCTGACAGACAAAACACTCCATACCCACACACGCAAACAAACGCACAAGCACAAACACACACACATACTCACACGCACACACACACACACACACAAGCACACACCCATGCAAAACACTCATAAATACACACTCATACCCACATATACACATTAACACACACAGATGCATGCACACGCACACACTCTCATGCAAACACACACACACACACACGGACACGCAAACGATCACGCATATGGACACGCAAACGCTCACACAGATGCCCACGTACTCACCCACGCAAACCAACACGCACACGCATATACAAACGGTTGTACGCACGCACACGCAAAGGCACTCGTACTCGTACTCGCACACATACACGTGCAAGCACTTACACACAGCCAAACAGGCTGATGCATACTCACATACACACGCACACATTTACACTACCGCTCTCACACTAGCACATGCAAACGCACACGCACACGTGGACGTACTCACACTCACGCACACGCTTTCACACGCACTCGCACTCGCAAACGCCAACGCACACGAAAG
>NW_027453193.1:0-43218 GCF_964194025.1 Convolutriloba macropyga | reverse complement strand
CGCACAAGCACACCCAAACGCACACAGACGCCTCACATAAAAACACCTACCTAGAGAGACCCGCACACAGAGAGACATACAAACGCACCAACAAACGAACACCCTCACACACACACACACACCACGCGCACACGGACACGCGCAAGCACATGCGCCATCGCACGCACCACATGAAGTCGCGAACGCACGCGCACATGCACACGCACACACGCACACACACACACTCACACTTGCGCACACGCACTCAAAACGGCACACTCACACGCGCACGCACAGACACACGCAAACCCGCCGCGCACTCGCCCACGCACACTCAGACGCACATATAAACACATAAAATCTCATGCACACGAACACACGCACAAGGGCACACACGCAGACGCAAACGAACACGCACTCTCACACTCACACTCACAAGCAAAGGTACACGCAGTCGTAGACGACCACAAACATGCACACAATTACACATAAACACATGCACACATACACACATAGGCACGCACACGCACATGCAGACGCACATGCACATGCACTTGCACACGCACCCCCACAAATATAGTGACACACACGCATATGCACACGCGCATTCACACGTAGCTCACAGGCTCATGCACACGCACAAATGCACACGGGCACACACGCAGACTCAAACGAACACGCATTCTCACACTCACACTCACAAGCACAGGCACACGCACTTGCAGACGTCAACAAACTTACACACATTTACACATAAACACATGCAAACAGACGCACATAGGCGCGCACACGCACAAACAGACGCATACACATATGCACACCGTTACACACATTCACAAGCACGCGCACACGCTCACACAAACAAAAACACACAGACACACACACATGCACCTGCACACGCGCAAGCACACGCAGATTGCACATTCACAAGCATACGCACACGCTCACGCACACACAAACACACAAACACACACAAACACACACAAACACACACACACACACACACACACACGGGCACACCTATATGCATACGCATATGCACACGCTAACGCATACGCTCACCCCCCCCCCACACACACACACACACACACACACACGCACACATATAGTGACACACACGCATATACACACGCTCACGCACACGTACCTCACACGCAATCACAGACGCGCACGCACGCACAAAACTGCACACACACTCTCACACACAGACACACACACATGCGCCTACAAACGCAAGCAAGCACATGCACACTCTCACGCACACGCACACGATAACGCACAAACACACACGTACACTCACAATAACAACCACACTCACGCGCACACGCACAGTCACACGCGCACACACACGCATATGCACAAGCACACAGACACACACGCACACGCACACACACACACACTCGCACACGCATACACACACCTACACCTACAGTGAAGACCTTTCTCAAGGTTTTGTAGGTTATGAATATTTAACAGAAAGGAATAGCGCAAACTGCATTGGAAACTACTGAATTGATGAATATATCGAGGGATCTCACTCGTTGACTGTTTTCCATTTTCTGCAGTTCTCTAGAGCTCTTTCGAGAGTTTACATTGTATTTTATAAAAGCTTGTTTAAAGTTTATTATCAAATAACAAAAATTATTATTTTTTTATTATTGATGCGAAATATGGCGCAGTTTGTTTTCAGTAAGCCGCAAAATTGATGTGATGACAAACAGTTAGCGATAATGAAAGTGCAAAATATATGCTACTCGGATATATTCTGCTTCCCCCCTGTTTTGTTTCTCCCCACTTACAATTTATTTGATATGGTATAGCACGTTACTATGCAAGAGAACGTGCGTTTGAAGGCGTAACAGTAATATGCTGAATAAGCTGGGTCTGGGTGCAAAACATATTAGATCCAGTTACTCGCTGGCTGCACAAGGATAAGTTTTTTTGCACATTACCCACGACCTGGCCATCAGCCTATTTTTTGATGATTTTGCTTTCACTTCACCAGTCTCTAAAAACATTGAAGGCCTAATTGGTTGCATAATCAAACTAAACACAAGCTGTTGAGTTTTCAACTGCTTGCCCATCTAAATATGAGAGGAGACAACTAACAAAACGAAATGAACAAAGCAAGCGTAATGTTATGTACTAATCTATATCATTCCATTACCATAGTTTGTGTTGAAGAGTTCTTGAGCACCAATCTTTCGTTTTGAAACATTCTGAGATAGACAAACACCAGAAGATCGCCCGTAGTTTTTACTAGAAAGTAGCACGGCACATATCCGGAACTAAAACCAACGACAACAACGAATTTTTCGCTTTTTAGCCAGAAATATTCAACAGAATCAGTAATTGTACTTTTCAAATATAATAATTACGTAAAAGAAAACAAAATGAGGCCAAACAGAAAAATTTTAGCCGCAGCATAAAACTTGAAACAAGGAGGTTCGGTAATGCACCGTTGCATATTATGTGACATCACTCATACCTCCAAGTTTGATTGAATTGTCTGTAATCAAATGATGAAGCGAAAGAGAGAGAGAGAGAGAGAGAGAGAGAGAGAGAGAAAGAGAGAGACAGGGAAGAGAGAGAGAGAAGAGAGAGAGAGAGAGCAAGAGAGAGAGAGAAAAAAAAAAGAGAGAGAGAGAGAGAGAGAGAGAGAGAGAGAGCTACCCGGGTCGAATGTCCTCCCTAAAATCCTCCAATTTTGATGTAAGAGTGGGGGGTAATTTGTCTATGGGGGGGTAAATTGATTTAGGAGTGTGGGGGTAATTTGTTCAGAGGGGGTAAAATGATGTAAGAGTTGGGATGCAATGGGAGAACTTTTGAGGAATTACCCCCATGACTAAAATTGCCATAAAAGAGTGGGCTGCAATGAGCTGCAATGGGAGGACTTTTCAGGAATTACCCCCCATGACTGAAATTGCCATGTAAGAGTGGGCTGCAATGGGCTGCAATGGGTGGACTTTTCAGGAATTACCCCCATGACTGAAATTGCCATGTAAGAGTGGGCTGCAATGGGCTGCAATGGGAGGACTTTTGAGGAATTACCCCCCATGACTGAAATTGCCATGTAAGAGTGGGCTGCAATGGGCTGCAATGGGAGGATTTTGCAGGAATTACCCCCCATGACTGAAATTGCCATGTAAAAGTGGGCTGCAATGGGCTGCAATGGGAGAACTTTTCAGGAATTACCCCCTTGACTGAAATTGCCATGTAAGAGTGGGCTGCAATGGGCTGCAATGGGAGGACTTTTCAGGAATTACCACCCATGACTAACATTGCCATGTAAGAGTGGGCCGCAATGGGCTGCAATGGGAGGAATTTTCAGGATTTACCCCCCCATGACTGAAATTGCCATGTAAGAGTGGGCTGCAATGGGCTGCAATGGGAGGACTTTTCAGGAATTACCCCCCATGACTGAAATTGCCATGTAAGAGTGGGCTGCAATGGGCTGCAATGGGAGGATTTTTCAGGAATTACCCCCCATGACTGAAATTGCCATGTAAGAGTGGGCTGCAATGGGCTGCAATGGGAGGATTTTTCAGGAATAACCCCCCATGACTGAAATTGCCATGTAAGAGTGGGCTGCAATGGGCTTCAATGGGAGGATTTTTCAGGTAAAATGATGTAAGAATTGGGCTGCCAAGGGGGGTAAAATGGTGTAAGAGTGAGGGGGTAATTTGCGCAGAGGGGGTAAAATGAGGTAAGAGTTGGGCTGCCAAGGGGGGTAAAATGATGTAAGAGTGAGGGGGTAATTTGTGCAGAGAGGGTAAAATGATGTAAGAGTTGGGCTGCCAAGTGGGGTAAAATGGTGTAAGAGTGAGGGGGTAATTTGTTCAGAGGGAGTAAAATGATGTAAGAATTGGGCTGCCAAGGGGGGTAAAACGGTGTAAGAGTGAGGGGGTAATTTGTGCAGAGGGGGTAAAATGATGTAAGAATTGGGCTGCCAAGGGGGTAAAATGGTGTAAGAGTGAGGGGGTAATTTGTCCAGAGGGGGTAAAATGATGTAAGAGTTGGGCTGCCAAGGGGGGGGGGGGTAAAATGGTGTAAGAGTGAGGGGGTAATTTGTGCAGAGGGGGTAAAATGATGTAAGAGTTGGGCTGCCAAGGGGGTAAAATGGTGTAAGAGTGAGGGGGTAATTTGTTCAGAGGGGGTAAAATGATGTAAGAATTGGGCTGCCAAGGGGGGTAAAACGGTGTAAGAGTGAGGGGGTAATTTGTGCAGAGGGGGTAAAACGATGTAAGAATTGGGCTGCCAAGGGGGTAAAATGGTGTAAGAGTGAGGGGTAATTTGTCCAGAGGGGGTAAAATGATGTAAGAATTGGGCTGCCAAGGGGGTAAAATGGTGTAGGAGTGAGGGGGTAATTTGTCCACAGGGGGTAAAATGAGGTAAGAGTTGGGCTGCCAAGGGGGGTAAAATGGTGTAAGAGTGAGGGGGTAATTTGTCCAGAGGGGGTAAAATGAGGTAAGAGTTGGTCTGCCAAGGGGGGTAAAATGGTGTAAGCGTGAGGGGGTAATTTGTCCAGAGGGGTAAAATGAGGTGAGAGTTGGGCTGCAAAGGGGGTAAAATGACGCAAGAGTGGGGCTGCAATGGGAGGATTTTTTAGGAAAATGCAGCTCAAAACTCTTACGTCTTTTTGGGCTGCTTTGGGCTTCCAAGGGGGGTAAAATGGTGTAAGAGTGAGGGGGTAAAAGACAAATTAACCCCCCACTCTTACATCTTTTTGGTCTGCCAAGGGGGGTAAAATGGTGTAAGAGTGAGGGGGTAAAAGACAAGTTACCCCCAACTCTTGCATCGTTTTACGCCCCTTGGCAGACCAAAAAAATTGTAAGAGTGGGTGGTTATTTTGTCTTTTACCCCCTCACTCTTACACCATTTTACCCCCCTTGGAAGCCCAATGCAGCCCAAAAAGACGTAAGAGTTTTGAGCTGCATTTTCCGAAAAAGTCCTCCCATTGCAGCCCCACTCTTACATCATTTTGGGCGGATAAATTCAACCCGGGTAGAAAAAGAGAGAGAAAGAGAGAGAAAAAAGAGAGAAAGAGAGAGAGATAGAAAGATAAAGTGTGTGTGTGTGTGTGAGAGAGAGAGAAAGAGAAAGAGCACCTAAATAATGCCTCATTTTGAAGGTCTTTGAAACTTGCAAATAATGAAGCTACGAGATAAGTCAAGCAAAAAATGAAACAGCAAAAAAACTTTAATAACGGCCAGAGCCAAAAAATGATATTACTTTTTAATTTATGCAGTAACTTTCAAAACTACTTTCAGATTTAGTAGTTTTAAAAACCCAGTGGTGAAATTATATCGTCATATAGAACCTGTTTATAACAAATTCAGTTTTCCTTCACTAGAAAGCAGATGGGAATATTCCTTAAAGGGATAAGGCCGCAAGTAGACCAAACAAATTAAAATGGGGAACACCATTGAAACTCCATTGAAAAATTGAATCCAAATACATCCAAAAATCAGAAAATCATTCTTTTTTAATGGACACCATAATAGATTCAAATATCGCTCCCCAGGAAACCAAAATGGCCTGCCACTAGTAAGACTAGCTCATAAGGGAAAAAATAACAACAAAGTTTACAAAAACACAGCATTGAACCGGTTAGAAACCCCTTCATACTAACTGATGAAACTATATATTCCATTGCTAAATGAACAGGTCCAAAAATATTATTTTTATTCTTTTGAGAGTTACAAATCTTCGAGATTTTTTGCATTTATTTGGCTGTTTATGTTTTTAATTTTTTGTTTATGACATGACTTTCCGGAGCTCTATTTTTTCGGTTGAAAATGGTTGACAAGATTGCTTAAATTTTAGACAATGGATTCAGCAAATGGGATCCAAAACTTGCCTAAGCAAAGAAAAAAAAACGTTTTTGTGGAAAGTTAAATTGTTTCAAGAAAGAAAAAAGAAAATGTAGAGAAAAATGAGCAAAATGCAATCCATGTTATTTTGTTCGTCAAGTTCATTCTTAGTTTCTTTTTCAAGCGCATTAAGTATCGGCTCTATCTTATCAAATTTTAAAAGCCAATCGACCCTGAAATCAAATTGTAGCAAAATTTGTAAGCGTTGATAGGTTTATTTTTAAAAAATGCTGTATTACAGACATCAACTTCTGCAGATGAGCTCAGAAACTCAACTGTACTATCAATTAACGAAAAATTTTGTCTAGTTTCCATGAACACCTATTTTTTTTATTTCCTTAGATGATACAACTATATAGATTGTCACAAGTAACGAATTTCTTTTGCAATTAAGAGAGGATAATTATGCAGCTATCGAAGCAGCCTGGAATTTTTTTCTTTTTATGGACGGGGCTGTATTTAGACTGCATTTTGTCTTCCTCGTGGAAACACTTCATTCCTTGTAGTTTTTCTCCAAAACAATATTATTTTCTTCTTGCTTGGAGAAATCTGAATCATGATCTACTGTTTTGAGCATGCTTACGTGTCATCTTTTTTGAGAAGTTGTCAGAATTTTTCAATGGATGCTCTTTCGGTTGAAAATAATCGTTGCGGTTAGAAATTGTTGACGGTTAAGAAGTTGAGTGCTTTTTTGGGGAAACTAAATTGAGAAATACAAAATCTATACCAAATTTTTTGTTAGACAATTTTTTCTCCGGAGATTTTGCTTCTTACTTCTGAATAGTTACAAATAAACAAAATTGAAAACTGCCTGCCTTAAGAGGAAAAAATGTATAGATGGTTATCTTGCGTATTTTTTTGCAACGTTTTTGTGCATTCGGTCGGTTAAGGAATTATTTATTTTCACAATCAATTTAAGATAATTTTCCGTTATAATGTTGCATTATCATCATTCTAAAAGCTGAGTTCAAAAGAATTAATCTTGTTAATGCTCAGAATTAAGCTTCTTAATAATCAAAGTTAGCTCGTTTACGATCAGAATTTATTTCATTAATGAACAAAATTTAGCTGGTTAATGATCAGCATTTAGCTCGGTAATGATAAGAATTTAGCTTAATCAGACATAAGGCATACATTGACAAGGAAGCTCGTTCATGTAGACGGACTTTAAAATGGCGCTCGTCCATGTAATCAAAAACGCACTTACCCCCCGTGCATTTTTATTTGTCTGATCATTAACGCACACTTTAACCTGGGCAGTCTCAATGCACGATTTTTTTGAGATGTTTTTCAAATTCCTAGGAAAATTGCAGAAATTTTTAGATTGTTAATGTGTTTTGTGTTGAAATAATTGGCGAGACGATATCATGAAACCACTGGACACACGTTAATTGAAATAATTTTTTTACATTTCAAGTACAATTTGCTCAGACTTTTCTGTTATATTTTTCTTTTCTAAAAACTGAAACAAGAAAAACTAAAAACTCACTGCTTTGAGAGGAAAAGTTGTTTTGATGTTCAATTTGCGTATTTTTTGCTACGTTTTTGTGTATTCGGTTGGTTAATGATTTATACATTTTGTTATTCAACCTGAGATAATTTTCCGACATAATATTGTATTATCATCATCCTAATAGCTGTGCACAAAAGAGTTAATCTCCTTAATGATCAGAATTAGCTCGTTGATGATCAGAGTTTAGCTCGTTAATGACTAGATTTTACTTCATCATTGAACACAATTTAGATCGTTAATGATTAAAATTCAGCTCGGCAATGATCAGAATTTAGCTCGTTAGTCATCAAACTTAAGGCATACTTTGACTAGGAAGGTCGTTCATGTAGGAAGACTTTAATATGGCGCTTGTCCATGTATTCAAAAACAAACTTAACCCCCGTGCGTTTTTGAGTGTCTGATCATTAACGCACACTTTGACCTGGGCAGTCTCATTGCACAATTTTGGGAGATTTTTGAAAGTCCTAGGAAGATTACAGAAATTTTTAGATTGTGAAAGTGTTTTGTGTTGAAAAAATTAGCAAGACGTTATCTTGAAACCACTGGACACACTGAATTTGTATCAAATCTCTGACATTTCCGATGCAATTTGCTAAGAAACTTCTGTCATAGTTCACTTTCCTGAAAATTGAAAGCAATATCTGGCAGTGATATAGAAATATAGTAAAAGTTTGAAAGCATGGATTCAAAAGGATGCCATAGAAACGCTATTTTGTACTATTTAGACTGAAATTGGCTCCGCGGCAACATCAGAGGACGAGGAGTACTTCTCGGCTGATGAAAATGACGAAGCTGAAGATTTGAATGGATTTAAAGCACTGCCTCGGACAACGAAAAAGATGACAAAGGAAGCACAAGAACTAGGTTTGCTGAAACCCAACCCAAAACTTGACACTGGGCGAAAAATACTACTCTCACATGTATATTCTAGCCATAAGATAAAACGTAGTTTCAAACAGATGTCAATTTTGTTGATTGGAGAGACTGGAGTTGGAAAAAGTAGCACTGCGAATCATCTCTTTAATCTCAAGCAGCCTGATGGTTCCTTCATCGAAATTGCAAAGACAAGCGATTGCGAGTCAATGACAAGAAGCACTTGTGAGTATCTGCTCAAGGCTACGTCTGATGACTACCAAGTGAAAGACTTGCTTTTGGGATTGGTAGACTCACCCGGGTTCAATGACACAAGTGGAACCAGACAAGATGCTTGCAATTTTTATTCAATCAAGACGTTTTATGCTCAGCATCCTAATCTTAACGGATGTTTCCCAAACTTGATTCTAATCTCAGTCAATGCAAGTGACAACCGAACCAGGGGCCCAAATTCGGCTCTGTCAAAAACCTTAAAGCTGCTTAGTAAACTGGGTTTTGTCGACAAATCTCACCCGAACGTTGTGGGGGTTATAACACACGCTGTTCATCTTGGATCAAAACCTAGAAAATTTAGACAAGAGTTCGAAAGGTTGACGTGCTTACTGCAGACCGCAATTTTCGAATATCTGCAAGTTGTGGCTCCCGTGGTTGCCATCGAAAATGATGTAAAAGGCGAAGAACTGGATGCTGATGGTGAGTGGACGTTACTAGCTGATGGAACCAAACAGCCACTCAATTTGTTCAAAACTTGCACAGAGTTGCTGGAAAAGTCAAAAGATCCATTTGGCCAAATTGTTTTTTCCGAATGCTTCAAAAAATGCTCCGAACCCGAGAATGGATTTCAAATTGAAGCGAAAAATGCTACAAATGATCAACTCTCCAGAAAAGAAGAAGAGTTCCACGAGTATTACAAGTCGGCCATCGAAGGGGGCATCGAGAATGAAATGGTGTCCAGAGCAAAAATTTTCATAGAGCAGCAAAATTTAGACGAAACAAATAAAAAACTTGTAAGGAAAACTGCCGGCGATATGATTTCTGCGGGATTTAATTTGGAATCTGTTCAGAAAATGTCAATTGACGCGCTCAGTTTCCTGATTGAACGCGTGGACGAAAGCAATGTTGTGAAAGATTTCATGCTGTATCTTGGTGTGCAGGACAAACAGCCAGTAGATGTGTGTGACTCGGCAATTCGGGTCATTGGACAAGGATATAACATTATGAGTGGAAAAACCGTTACTTCAGCAATTTTCTCTTTTGGAAAACGCAACACAAAAAGTGGGCTTTTGGTTCCAGAAACGGCTGGTTTTGCCCGTGCAAATGAAACATTCGAATTCTTAGAGTTTTTTGAAGACAGAACGGAAATGCAGAAAGCTCTCGCGCAAGCGTTGAACATTAATTTTCATATAGATTCCGAAACTGCTGGTCAATTTCAGGGATCAGGGGGCTATAACAGAATAAAGGGATCCAAGTCAGAGAACAGTCAAACTGAAATTTCTTTTCTCTTCGAGCAACGTCTATTCGAACTGAACCTGACAAGCCTTGACGAGCTAAAAGTTTCGGAAGGATTTCTCAACGATACCATGGACCTCCCTGATGACTTTAACATTAGAGATGATAAGAACAGGTTGAAATACGAATTATTTTTTCAAACATGGGGTCATTTTTTGGTTACCCGCGCTTATGGCGGGGGCTCAGTGGAGCTGAAAATAAGCAAAAAAAGCAAAATGTTTGGCAAAGTCAATTACAACAATCTGAAAGTAGAAATCCTCTCCGCTTTATCAGTTCAGCACATGGACAGTGAATTGAACAAAAGCAAGGAAATTCTCAGTAGGAGTACCAGTTTATGGAAGGGCGGGGATGCTTCACTTCACGACAAAAACAATTTCATCAATGAAGACGCCATGAGCAAGTGGAAAGTTTCTCTGATGAACAACCCTGTCATGCTCGAACATTCACTGAGCCTTATGCCTATTTCAGAGATTGTCAAAAGGGTAGATAGAGCTAAATTCATTGGTTGCACTCAAGCCTTAAAAAGTTTTCTAGGCGGCGAGTTTAAAGTGAAGGAAAACGAAGATCGCGCAGAAAAGGATCGGCAGAAAAGAAAAGCTGATTTGAAATTGAAACAAGAAAATGACGCTCTCACACGTGCCGAAGCTGCACAAAGCAGTCAACCTGCGAGCGGTGAATGGTGTTTCCCGCCCACGTCTGTAGTAGACTTGTGCTCCCAGAAGGGGGACAAAAGAGTTTTGACACAAATGAAAGACCTCAAAATTGGGGATCTGGTGAAGACTGTCTCTGATGGCAAAGTTGTCTATCAAAAAGTGATCACATTTTTACATCGCGACTTGGATGTAGAAGCAGATTTTGTCAAAATTACTTTCGATAATGGAAGTGAACTGACGGTGACTGGCAACCACCTTCTACTGACTCAAAGAGGGAACTGTGACGTCATCACAAGTAAACCAGCATGTGAAGTGGAAGTGGGAGATGGAGAGGTGATGAGTGGAGAAGGAGAGAGAGTGAGAGTGGTGAGAGTGGAGTCAGAGAGACACAAGGGAATATTCTGTCCATTAACTGAGAGTGGAACTATTGTGGTAGATGGTATACTATGCAGCTGTTATGCTTCTGTTAGGAACTTCAACTTTGGACTGTTCCAAATCAGTGGACACAAGGTGAGACGGATGATTCGCTAATTACGCGAATTCATGCTAAATGTTCTCAATTGAATTCGAATCACAAACAGAGATTTTTTAAACTATATTAAGTTGAATATTTGTTACAGCACAAGCAATGGACGAAATATAAAATGGCCTCCCGGGTCGAGGTGTCACCGCCATTCAACGCCAAATTATGTAAGATAAGCGGTTAATGCGGATATTTTTGTAAGATAAGCGGTGAATGCGGTGAAATTACATAAATCAGGCGGTGAATGCGGTGAAAAAAACTTTATCGGCTGGTAGCGCTGAAATTACATAATTTAACCGCTGAATTTAGCGGTGAAATTACATAAATTCACCGCTTCGAAAAAAAGTGTCCAAATTATGTAAGATAAGCGGTGATTGCGGTGAAATTACATAAATTCTCCGCTCAACTTAGTGGTGAACTTACATAAATCCACCGCTTAGAAAAAATTGTTAAAGATGTTTGAGATCAGCAAAGAATGCGGTGAAACTAATGGTGAGTGTGGGAAGAATTGTTAGATTTGCCTTCCCACTGAAACTACCCCTTAATCTTACATCTTTTTGACACTTTTTCTAAGCGGCGAATTTATGTAATTTCACCACTAGAGTAAGCGGTGAACTTACGAAAATTCACCACATTTCACCGCTAAAATATGTAATTTCACCGCTAAAAATTGCAAATCTTACAAAAATTCACCGCGCATGTTTTGCAGAAAGTAGAGTGAATTCGATTTATATTCAAACAAAAAATAATAGAAATTAGTGCGAGATGGCGCAGTGGAAGAAGAAGTGGATGACATGCAGGAGGTGAGAGGTTCGGACCCTTGTAAGAGCGGTGAAATTACATATTTTAGCGGTGAATTGTGGTGAAATTTTGTAAGATCACCGCTTAGTCTAGCGGTGAACTTACATAATTTCACCGCATTCGCCGCATTTCACCGCCAAATTATGTACGAAATTTGCGGTGAAAAAACTAACTTTTCACCGCTTATCTTACATATTTTTGCATTTTTTTCTCGACCCGGGCTTGATTACCATAAAGATATAATTTAAGAAATGTCTACTTGACCAATTGGGAATAACTTTAAGCTGTGCTTTTATTTAGCTGGCTCATTTGGCCGTGTCTCCCTTGCGCCTTTGGCGAAATCTGATGAAATGGGAGAGTGGAGAGAAAATGGAAAAGTATGTGAAGTGGCTCCAGAATCTGAAGGTTTCACAGACAGTTACTTTCTAATGGTACTCGTATTACGTAGGCTAATAACAATAAGTAGACTAATTTGTACATACCGGCTGACCTATATTGTGTATTACACTACTACTTGCTTTTATAAATTATAATTCTCAAAAAGCCACAAAATTCAATGATACTTCAACTTTGCAACTGATTCTTTCACTCATAAGTAGTATGGAAATGACAGAAACTTTCGGTTTTTGATCTCTTTTTGGCATAAACTTATGACGATATACCTTTGTTATGGTTGCTCTCACAGTCGGTTTTGCCGATGAAAGATTTACATCAACCAACACGTCCGTTGCAGAGGTTCAAAATCTGTCCGCTATAATTGATTTTGCAGTTTGCTGTTGTAACTGTATATCCACTTACAATAGCATTACAATTTCGGTTTAGCGCTACTTGCTCATCTTAATTCTTTCATTAGCAAAAAGGCTTGAGTTTGCTTTAGATCAAACCACACGGGATCTCTTTATGTATACCAGTTCAATCCAGTAGGGAAACAAATCGAAGACAAAGATATAAATCT
Source organism: Convolutriloba macropyga (assembly GCF_964194025.1). Classification (NCBI taxonomy): domain Eukaryota; kingdom Metazoa; phylum Xenacoelomorpha; order Acoela; family Convolutidae; genus Convolutriloba; species Convolutriloba macropyga. Next base: position 30,539 of record NW_027453193.1, on the reverse strand, counting down.
AAGACCTATTTGTGCAAAAAAAATTAAATTTAGGCTAAAAGGGGTTTCGGTCTGGGGTTGTACCAATCTACTTGCAGCTCAAGTAAATCGTAGATACAGGACACATTAACAAAAAATTTCCTGCTCAAGCATAGTTTTCAAAACAAGACACCGTAAAAATGTACTGCTCAAGAAATTTTAAAATGAGAGACCCTGTAACACGCTTTTTTATCCCTGAAAACAGTTTAGTTTTAGAATCATTTGTGGAGATATACAAGGAAAGCCGTTTACAGGGATAGCAGTTATTTTTTCCCAAAATTCACTAAAATTAATGATACTTCAAATTTTAGATGTTTCGTTAACTCATAAGTAGAATGAAAATGATCTGTTTTTGGGTTTTTGATTTTTTGGCATAAATTTTGGACGGCATACCATTTTAAAGGCTGTTCTCACAATCTGTTGTGGCGATGGGAGCTATATACCAAACCGTCTTTTGCAGAGGCTCATAATCTTTCAGCAGTTTTTGCTTTTGCAGTTCGCTGTTGTAAATCTATTTCCACTAGGTTCTTACAGTTGTTAACTGTTTCGGTTTATCAATATTGGCTAATTTTGGTTTTTTCATTAACAAATTGGCTTGGGTCTGCTGCAGAGCACAAAACATGGAATATTTTATCTATGCCAGTTCGATCCAATAGGGAACCAATTTGAAGATAAAGTTTAGGTCTGACGCTTGTTTATGCATAATTAATTAAATTTAAACATAAAACTGGTTTTGATTTTTGTACTGAAGAGTTGAAACACCAGAATATGAGTGTTGTATTAGTTGAACTTCAGCTCAAGTAGTTCTTAGATACGGGACACAAAAAATTACACTCCTCAGGAATATTTAAATTAAAAGACCCAGTAACACGCTATTCATTGCTCAAGACAGATTAATTTTGCAGTTTTTTTGACTTTTTACATGGATAGCTGTTAAATTTCATATCTCAAAAAAATTCAAAAGTCAATGGTACTTCATTTTTGCAAAAGATTTTTTACTCATAAACAGAGTGGAAATGACCGGAACTTTCGGTTTCTCATCTCTTTTTAGCATTAATTATGGATGGTATACCTTCATTATTGTTGCTCTCACAATTGGTTGTGACGATGAAAACTTCACACCAACCAACACTTCCGTTGGCGAGGTTCAAAATCGGTTCCTATTATTTGGTTTTGCGGTTCGCTTTTGCAACTGTATATCCAGTATGTTCCTACGGTTGCATAACAGATTCGGTGTATCAGTATTCGCTAATCTTAGTTCTTTCATAAGCAAAGGGGCTTGGGTTTGCTGTAGACCAAACAACACGGGATCTCTTTATGTACACCAGTTCAATCTGGTTGTGAAACAAATTGAAGACAAAGATATAAATGTAAGACCTGTTTACGCACAAAAAATGTGAATTTAAATCTAAAATGGGTTTCGATCTTTGAACTCAAGAGTTGAAAAACCAGAATCTGAGGATGTAACAATCTGTTTGCAGCACAAGTAACTCGTAGATACAGGAAACAGTAACAAGAAACTACTCCTGAGGAATAGTTTTCAATACAATACACAGGAAAAATTGTACTGCTCAAGAATTTTAAAATTAAAACAGCCAGTAACACGCTTTTTATCCCTCAAGACAATTAAATTTTGGATTTTTTTTGTTGAGTTATACAAATAGAGCCGTTTACAAGGTTATATGGGTTGCGTTCTTCGTACTCAAGAGTTGAAAAACCAGCAGCTGAGGGCTGTAACTATCTAATTGCAGCTCAAGTAACTCTTAGATACAGGACACAGTAACAAACAATTTACTGCTCAAGAATAGTTTTCAATACGAGTCACTGCTCAAGAAAACTGAAAAATACAGGACACAGTTTTTAATAAAAAATGTACTGCTCAAGAAATTTTAAGTAAAAGACCCAGTAACACGTTTTCTATCTCTTAAGACAGTTTTATTTTGCAATTTTTTGTTGAGTTATGCAAGGACAGCCATTTACACAGAGAGCTGTTATTTCGTTTTTTAAAGTCACCAATTTCAATGATATTTCAACTTTGCATATGGATCTTTGACTCGTAAGTAGAATGAAAATGAGGGGTTTTTGGGTATTTGATTTTTTGGCATAAAGTTTGGATGGTATGCCATTTTAAAACCTGCTCTCACAATCGGTTGTGGCGATGGAAGCTTTAAACCAATCCGTCCGTTTCAGAGGTTCAAAATCTGTCAGCAGTTTTTGTTTTTGCGGTTCACTGTTGTAACTGTATATCCACAATGTTCTCACAGTTAAATTACAGTTCCCATTTATCACTGTTCGCTAATCTTTAGCAAATTGGCTTAGTTTTGCTGCAGAACACAAAATATGGAATCGTTTATGTATGCCAGCTCAATCCAATAGGGAAGTAAATCGAAAGCAAAGGTTCAATTCTAAGACCTGTTTAAGCAAAGTTAATTAAACTTAAACTTAAAATGGGTTTTGATCTTTGTACTAAGGAGTTGAAAAACCAGAAGATGAGTGTTGTAGCAGTTGAATTTCAGCTCAAGTAATATTTAGATAAGGGACACAAAAAATTGCGATGCTCATGAATATTTAAATTAAAAGACCCAGTAATACGCTACTCATTGCTCAAGACAGATTAATTTTCAATTATTTAAGTTTTACATGGATAGCTGTTATTTTTTAAATCTCAAAAAAATTCCAAAGTCAATGGTACTTCAATTGGCATTAATTTTGGATGATATACATTCATTATGGTGGCTCTCACAATTGCTTGTTACAGTGAAAACTTTACACCAATCAACATTTCCGTTGCCGAGGTTCAAAATCGGTCCGTATTTCTTGCTTTTGCAGTTCGCTGTTGTAACTGTATGTCCACTATGTTCGGTGTATCACTATTCGATAAAATGGGTTTCGATCTTTGAAATAAAGAGTCGAAAAACCAGAATCTGGGGATGTAACAATCTGTTTGCAGCACAAGTAACTCGTAGATACAGGAAACAGTAACAAGAAACTACTCCTGAGGAATAGTTTTCAATACAATACACAGGAAAAATTGTACTGCTCAAGAATTTTAAAATTAAAACAGCCAGTAACACGCTTTTTATCCCTCAAGACAGTTTAATTTTGGAATTTTTTGTTGAGTTATACAAGGACAGCCGTTTACAAGGTTAGCAGTTATTTTTTTCTATAAGTCACCAAGGTCAATGATACTTCAACAATAAAAATGGGTCGTTGACTCATAAGTAGAATAAAAATGACTGGAGATTTTTGATTTTTTGGCATGATTTCTGGAAAATATACTATTTTGGAGGCTGCTGTCACAATCGGTTGTGACGATGGAAGCTCTGGACCAAACCATCCGTTTCAGAGTTTAAAAATCTGTCAGCAGTTTTTGTTTTTGCAGTTCGCTTTTGTAATTGTATATCCACTGTCCTTACAGTTGCATTACAGTTTCGGTTTAACAATATTCGCTAATTTTTGTTCGTTCTTTAGCGAAAGCGCTTGGGTTTTGCTGCAGATCACTTAACACGGGATTTTTTTTATGGATGCCAGTTCAATCTGGTAGGAAAACAAATTAAAACAAAGAAATAAGTCTACGACCAGTTTATGCAAAAATATTTAAACTTAAACCTAAATTTTGTTTCCATCTGTGTACTTGAAATATATAGCAGAAGCCAAAAGTTTTAGAGGTTTAAATGCAGCTAGAGTAATTCTTAGATAAAGGACACGGTAAACTTAAACGGTTCAAGAATATTTGAAGTAAAAGACAGATTAACACGCTATTTACAGCTCAAGGCACTTTATTTTGCATTTTTTTGTTGAGTTATACAAGGATTGCTCTTTACAGCACCTTTTGTTAGTAATTTTTATTGTTAGGTTGAAGTTTTAATCTTTTTTTCTCTTCTATACCCGTCAAAAATAACTGTAACTGTAATTGTAATTATATCTAAAAATATTATTAATACTTTTTTAATGTCTTCAACCGAGCAAACAAAATCACTTTCGTTCAATTTTCTGATTGATTCGCATTTGCAGGTTCGCCGACTGCTCAAATTCGCCAGGCTTTGTTAAAAAAGAACCCGACCGTGACACGAAAAGACTAAACTTGTGTTTGTCTAAGGAGCTTCTGATGATCAACAAACTCTTCTGCGCATGGTATGTTGGGCAAACAACTTTTTTTTGTTACCAGGCGAGAAGTCATTTAAAGTGACAGCGTCCAAACTGTTTAAGCCATAACTGACTGGTGTCATTGGTTTTGCATTTATTATTTGTTCAACAAGACACATTGTGTTTGAGAGACCATCGTCTTCAATTGGTCGGTTCTCAAACACTACATACAAAGCCTTCTCGTAACTTCAGACTAGTCGGTCACACATTTCTACAAAAAAGTGCTGCGGTTGGATTGTAGTCACATTTGATGCCTTTTTGAATAAAAAATATTTCTTCCTTGTTTTGTTGGTTCCCATAATGCGATCTGTCCCTTGAACTCTGCACCAACAAAGTCTGTCAAGTTGTCACTAATAACTTTCTCTTCGGTTTGATTCTTCGAGCAATGAACCGCAAATTCGAACTCAGACGACAATCATTGTCCAACTCTGGGTTCCTCCTCAAAAACAAGACTCGCGCTGTTAGAAAAAAGAAAAAACAACACACTTGCTTTTAATTTCTATGGGCAAATTAAACATTAAAAGGGCCCAAAAAGTCTACTGCAACGATTGAAAAAGATGTTGTAGCAACAAGCCTGTTACTAGGCTGCTCAGTCATCACTTAGGCTATTGTATTTGCTGTTTCTCTTTGGCATTCGTTAGATTTGTTCATTTTTGAACGCAAAGCGTTTCTTACGCCAATAATCCACAATTTATGTTGAACGAAGCTTCTCACGTTTTCAGTCTCCTGACGAAAAATGTTCTCGTGCTCTTTAGGTAAAAATTGTTTTCCAATGTAACAATAATGGATGCATAGTAGTTTCATTAAACTTCGTGTATTCTGCTTTGGCAAAAATAATTGCTTTTGGCCAATGAAAAGCAAAAACTGTAGAATCTTGAAATTTTCGGAGATTCGATTGGATCTTTGAGTGCTTTCTGCTTTTTAGCAAAACGTTTTTGCTGCAATTCTTAAAAGAGTTTCTTTTTTAAACATTTTTTATGCAATTTTGTTTCTTCTCAGCCATTCTATTCACAAATCAAATAAAATTGCTGTTGTTCTCATTGAATAAATTTCTTCCTTCCTTCAGCCTGCGTTATGAACCGGGATGCCAGTATGTTTTCTTCATCGTAGGCAAGTCTAGGTTAACTTTCTCAGGTCTTTCGTTATCTAATTGCTCCAACTAAGCGAACCCAGTAAACTACTGTCTTCTTTAGAGTTCTTCAACATTAATTGCTCGAAAGCCAATGTTGGCTGGATGTGAATACACATCACATAGTTCCGCTGTGCGACAATCGTTTTATCCAGTATATCAAACACTCGATTGGTCACAAACACTTGTTGTTTGCGGTTAGAACTATGTGTCCACTGCAATACTGCAACTGAGTCTACCAAAAAAGTCAGGTGTGTACCTTGATCTTGCGTTCTTTGACAATCTTATCTTTTAATCTCCTTGCCGTGCCCGCTCCTTGTATTTTCACACTACAGTCTCCAATTGCAACTTCTGAATCAGCTGAGAGCTGTATAGCTTGATAACGTATACAGACTACTGCCAAAATCGTGTCGTCAGATGCGTCACAAAACAAATGAATTTGAGCTTTGTCCTTCATTTTTGTTGCAGTATTATCTGCAGATGCCTTTTTCAGTTGCAAAACCAGTGCCTCCCTCAGCTTTAGGAATACTGCTTATTCAGCGGGAAATACATCGCTGTTCCAATAATGAAGATATTTAGTCCACAGACCGGAAAGACCGGATATTTAGTCAGGAGATGTCCTATGTTAACATTTAATGGAAGAATTAATCCAAATCGGTTAAAAACTGATGATACCAGATACAGGATCTTCCTTTATTTTATCGTCTGGTGATGCCACTGCTGACCTAAAGACTATCGTCAGTGACATCCCATTTCATCCCTAGAACTTATGTGTCCTCTGTGTTTGGCTCGACGGTCAAATTTCTCGGTTTTTCAGTTTGACTTTATGTTTTCCGGTATCGTTGCTTGATCTTTTTTGCCGCTTTATTTTTCAACTCAAATCATATTTTGAGAGGAGAGGTTGTAGCTCAGTAACAAACATCATAGATAGAAGTCGTTGTGCGTTTGGATTTTGTTTCAATTTCGAAGCGGGATTGTTTGAGACCCAGTTCGAGCACGTTGGTGAAGTTTTAGGTCAAAAAACAAGGCACGTTTTCATATATTTGCACCAATACGTTTATGTCCCGTCTCCTGAAAAATTGCAGAGAGCTCATTTCTGGTTCAGGAAACTTTCAATTGCAGAAATTACATTGAGTCAGTTTCAGCTTTCAGGGCTGCCTGTCCTTCTCGAAATATGAAAATGTTTCAATCTAGCCGAGCAGAAAAACAACTTTTTGTCGTTCCCTCTAGCATCATTCATGCTTGCAGTTTTTCCCACTCTAATTGGATATTCATTTTTCTTGCTTCCAGTTTTCCCCATTATAATTGGATATTCTCAGCCATATTTACATCTTCTGGTGAGTCAAAATGACATAATTTTGGTTTGTCTTGGACTTCCTAGATCCACTGACTGCCTATCTCGATTCCATGGATTCCAAGATGTCGGCGACAAGTTCACATTGTGTTCCTATTTTTCAGTCCAGTGCTCTTTGCGAGTTTTAAGCGTTTTTACCTTACACGATCCAATATTCCATCCAAAGAATGTTTCTCTTTGGGAAACCACTCATGTTGTTAGAACTTTTCCTCAATTTTTGAGCCGTTTTTTTTTGTATTTTGCAAAAAAATTGAAGGTTGTACAAGCACCTGAATCGCGAGTCCTTTTGACTTGATTCTGTTTATTTTTAGAGGAAGCTTTTCAATCTCTAGTCCTCCGTTTTTTGTATGCCACCTATATTAAAACTAACATCGGTGGCTTGTGCTAAAAGTTTCTCTTGAATGCTTTGACACCCAACGAATCATACCCTTGATTCGATATCGAGGAGAACATATAGATTCAGTCTTTTGCTACCACTCTGTATTGAGACAGAAAGTATCCGAAGAAACCTCAAAATTTCTTTACTTTGATCTACTTTTGCTGGGCTTACGTAGACAGCGTGATTGCGTCGCCCGTTTGGTTTTCTGAGTGTAGCAAATTGTTGTCTTTTTTGTACATTCATTTATGCAGCATGTGCTGACCTCGCAGGATTTGATCTGGTGTTGTTTTCCAAAAATCCATATCGTAAATGTTATTTACCCACTCTGAAGTATAGACCATTAACATTAATGCTCTTGGATAATGGACAATTTCATTTTTTGTCAGTGCCATCAACTATCGGACCTTGATCGCGTTGTCTTGACGTTGTTTTTTTACTTTCGAGCTTGCACTAAAAACTGATGTCCTTCGAAAATTTTTTCAATTGATTTTGCGCCCTTCTTTTTCTTTATGTTCCCATTTAAACACTGAAAATCTTTCAAGCACGAATTCCATTCTTCTTGAAATACTTTTCAAGAACAATACGATCAAGTGTATCTTCCTGGCAAGCATCTTCATTAATTCACTTTGTTCTCATTGGAAGTTTGGGCAATCTTTGCTGTCGTAACGTGCTGCGCTGATTTTAAATTGTTGTCGTAAATGTTTTGCTTTAAATTGGTAACAAAATTGCTTTTTGTTATTGAGAAACAAATTAAAACAGTTGAATCGTGAGCTTTTAATGGCTGTTGGCTGTGCAAGGTATCAAGTTGATTGTCAACAATCAAGTGTGAGCAGTCAGACTTATGTTCCGGTAGCGACCATTCTTGAGATTATAATGACCCCGAATACCACATTACGATTAGACTTTACCAATTAAAGTGTTTTTATGTGACTTGGTTCCTCTGAGTCAGATGAAATAAAACTATAATGAGACAAACATACATGATCCTTCTTGTGATTCAAGTGGGTTACTAAAGAAGAAGCTCAGTTAGTGCTTGGGTAGCTGACTGCTGCCGCTTGGTTTGCCATGCAACAAGGTTTCTTGACCGTCGAGTAAGCTGAAACGCTTTCTACTTGATGATCGTGGCTTCCTTGATTGCTCACGACCAATTGATACCCTAGGGCATGTGTTCTCTGCTTCATTTGTGAAAAATTAGCAGTTGAGTTTTTAAGAAAACTGCGGGGATGTTCAGGTGGGGCTTGGAAACAAAATCCTTCTCCCGGTCAGCGAGTTTTTTCAACTTCTTGATTGATCATTTTAACCCTTTGTTTTCGTTTTCATTAGCATTTCCCATTGATTGACTGGCGTTTCGTTATAATGACTGTCAACTGCTTGCAGTTGTTTCTTCTCATTTGGCGGAAAAGTTCAACTACATTGCTGCTTTTTATGCTTTTCTGTCCGTAGTTATATGGTAACCTTTGGCATTTAGGTCGTCGAAAAAATTTTGTTTTTGTGCTGTTGGAAATTAAACCATTCCATATGTCAAGCCGTGGTTGGAAGCGGTTGTCACTTTCCTAAGTCGAGTGACAGAGTTGTTTGAGTTTGCTCGGCCGATCACCGTTTCAAATTATATCGTACGGTTCTTGGTTTTGTCGCAGCTGCTCCCAGCGGGGTCTTAATTTGCTTTTCCAATTTGTTACGACTCCGTGAATGAGTCATCTAGATTCTTGTTTTGGGCGGCCTTAAATTCGTTTAAACGATATTCGTGTTCATAAAGGAAGTTAACTTCATAAATTCATCAAAAATAAACGAGATTTTTTTTGTAATGCACTGTCCTGGTCTGCAGACCAAACGTAACGGCTGCTCTCCATTTGCTTGTGATAAGGAAAATTTTACTCCTCCCTGATCGTTTCAGTCGATCAAAATCTGTCCAGATTTGCTGTTGTAACTGTATAACCGCTGACTATTGGCTAATCCTTTTTTCTTAATTCAATTAATTGGGTTTGCAGGAGATCAAACAATAGGGGATCTCTTCTCCTTTGTAAACCAGTTCAATCTTATAGGAAATCAAACCGGAGATGAGAAGACAAATTTTTAACGCCTACTTATGCGAAAAACCCATATTTAAAGTGAAATTGGGTTTTGCTCTTGGTACTCATTAATTGAATTACTTGAAATTGGGATGTGTAACAGTTGAATTGCAGCTTAAGTAATTGGTAGATACAAGACACTGCAACACGTTTTTTCCTGGTCAAGACAGTTCAGTTTTCCAATTTTTTGCTGATTTGATGTCGTTTTCAGAGGGTCGTTTTCAGCGTCTGTTGTGGATGAATTGTCTGCCATGTTGCTGTTTTAATCAACCTTTTTCTCTTAAAACGTGACTCTGGCTGTAAATGTTACAATAACTGGAACTAAGACAAAGCAAACTGTGGAAATTGCGCACACTGTGCAAGCTCAGCTTCAACGAAGTTTTATAAATCTGCTTAGATAGCAGGCTTCAGAATGATAAAATACAGATTTTATGCCTAGAGGAAATGACCCCTTAAGGCTTTCGTCGAACAAATAATGAAAGAATTACAGTGAGCACTGGAAAAGAAAAAAAGATTTTTCACGGCAAATTTCCGTTTCTTGTAGGAGTGGCTGGTGAGAATTTTTTTATTTTCACCGTAGTTACGGGCTTTGTAACAATAAAAACATCAGCACATGTAACACTTTGACTTCCCGCATTGTAGCCACTTCTGTTTCCACTGCCCCACCTCTTGCTGATTTTTCGTATAATTGTTCAGAATTTTAATCAGATTCACTCCATTTTATGGAAAACATATGCGTTGAAAATTTGTAAAAAAAAATTGCAATTATCAGCTGTTTGTTGTCAAATTTTTCAGGTTTTGCTATTTTAGCGATGACACCTCGACCAGGGTAACAATTGTCTGGTTTCTTTAGGCAGTGTTAGAACACAAAGTCCCTAAGGGCGAGAAAAAAGCAAATATTTTGGATCAACAATCGCACAGCTAAAAGATTCTGTGACACATGGGAGTCTAAATTTTTATTTCCAACACCAAAATGACAACAATTCTCTAAATTAGAGCTTTGTAATTTAAAAGATCAAAGTTTTCAATTTATTTTAAAATTTCGAAGAACCCCCTTCTATTTATCGTGTTTTCTCAGAAAAGAAACAATCCAGCGACGAGCTTAAAAAAATTGAAAAGAATACTTTAAATAACTAAATCAGTAAAAGCGAGGGCTAGAATTTTGACATTTTCTGGCATCTGGTTAGACTGTTAGATTCCACCCATTTGTTGTTTTTCCTAGTCAAATTAAAAATTTTGTCATCTATTTTTCCATCAGCTCCATCAATTTGCTCAAACTCCGATTATACAACATATTAAAAGAATTGGTGAGTCAGCATTTGACATTGAATCCGGAATATTTTATTTTTATCGATGGTTGAGTCAGATTTTCACTTTTTAATTTAAGATTTCTTATTGAAACGATCCATTTGGAATCAAAAAAGAAATCAAGCAGGTCTTTAATTTGAGTAAGGTCTTTTTGCTGTTAATGAATAAATTGAATAAGGATTATTGCTGTTCAGTATTAATGGTAACACTCGGCGGTGGTGGTCAAGCAAGCCGATAGGCAAGCAAGCCAAATTTTGAAAATGAGGTCAAGCAAGCCGAAAATGTTTGGGATACCCGTATTTTAAGTTGTCCCTGGCGAGCCGGTGGGTGCGCGTCGCGGCTTCGCCGCGGTAACCGGCCCGCGGTTTCCGGATTACATCCCACAGCGGATGAGAGGCATGGCCATGGAAAGCTGAGGCCCGTACCCACTAGATGTCTAAAAATTGACGTATTTTTGTTTCATTGGTGCATTGGAATACATTATGCGCTATAATACTACGCGCAGTATTGATTGTAACGGCTAACAATGTATTATTTCTGATAGATTACATAACTATTACATAACTTTCGGCTTGCTTTTCTGTCGGCTTACTTTTACTTCGGCTTCCTTTGCGTTCGCCACACTCAGCGTACAGTCGAATGAACTAATTTAGTTATGAATGGTATTGAAAATCTTTATGGTCAAGTGATGTAAATATTCTAGTTACAGTTGTAATTTCAATTTCCTATAACAATTCTATTATCACGCAAAGCGGAATTCAAGAATAATAGCCTTCCACTGAAAAAATAAGGAGTGAGATATTTGAGGATTTGAAGAAAAATCCGATTCTAAGAAAAATGTGAGCTTTCTTTTGAGTTTAAATTTTCAAGGTACCGGATGTGAAGACGTCATAGTTTTAGGTATAACGGATTGCAGTGTGTTGCACTCTTTGATTCACACATGCACAAATTGCACCAACAATTTTTATTCTTATATTATAATTTTGTCGGGTTGAAGCCAGCAATTAGTGGTAAAATTGTACATGATACATTTTCAGAAAAAATATGAAAAAAACACTAAGTGCAGATTTTGTTAACAAATCCAAAACCTTGCATACATGCTAATACTCCGGTAAGATTAGCAGTTTAAAAAGTGATCAAAAAATGATTCGGATCATTTCAACAATTGCCCCCCCTTTTGCAAAAGGGGGGGCTATTCTTGAATAGAATTCAAGCGAGTGATTTATTAACCAATCAGAGACGAGGAATAAGTATCCGTGTATGCTACTGTGTTAAACTGGATAGAATAAAATGCGCCATGCTAGGGCATTTAGCCGAATTGGAATACAAAGCGAAAAGAATTTCCGACTGGCGGGTCGGTGGGCGCGCTTCGTGCGCGTCGCGGCTTCGCCGCGATAACCGACCCGCGATTTCCGGATTACATCCCACAGTGCGTGAGAGGCATGGCCGTGAACAGCGGTCCGCAATTGCGCTTAAACTATTATTCGGCTATCTAAACTGTAGGCCAACTAATATTGTGGTAAAGTATAGCACAGAAGGGGAGGCGATTCTCTACTAGGTACCAAAGGGGGGGGGGCAATTGTTGAAAAGATCCAATGATTCTTTTGAATGACAACCAGGAGGCTTGGTAATCAGCTGGCACACATATTGTTCCAACAAGACCACCATGTCTTCAAGTATTTGCTTAAGAAAAACAGAGTCGATTTTTCGAACCCAAAGAAGTTTTTTCTTCATAATTTTTAAATTCATGGAATTCTCAAAACCCCATAACAATAAGTTCTCGTTTGTAAAAAAATTTTTGAGCAAATGTTTTTGCTCTGGTTGGGGTCCACAATTGATCTCTATTTTTCTGGGCTATCCGTAATTATGTTGAATTTGTAGTCTTTGTTGGAGCAATCGTACAAAAAAGTAGTGTTATCGTTTTGCACAAAGTTCACATCTGAAGGCTGTTCGCTTGTTGATGTCGAATGTTTTTCTACATAGTTACAAGATCAGTTAGTTTATTAGTTTTGCTTTCTTGTGCTTTAAATCTTCTGCAGCTTCACTCAAAAGATTTTCTCGTCGCATGTTCTGCGATGTTCATCTAATAGCGGGGCAGCTGCCTCTATCCTAAGCTGTCGATTTCCGACCTCAATTTCTGCAGCTGTATTAACATTGTCATTGATACAAAATTCTATTTGGTTGCTGATGTGTATTTTTTCCTCTGTTCTGGGCATCTATGATGCAAACAAGTTCGTTTTTTTTTACTATGGAGACCATTAATTTATCTTGTGTTGGAATAGATAAATTGATTCCTAGCTGACTTTCTTTTGCGATTGCTATTTCTAGAGCGCGTCTAGAGGTTATCGGTTCCTTTAGCAACAAGCACCAGATTTTGTGGTCTTTCTGGTTCAAAATTAACAGGTTGCGAATTATTTCGTCCAGAAGCGTGTCCAGATGGCGAAGGTTGTTAAATTTTTTAATTGTTGGTGGAAATATTCCAAAATTTCGTTCTACTTTTGCTTGCGCTTTCATAACAAATAATGGTCAAATTATCGCGGACACAGATAAGTGGCGTTTCGAACAGTCCTCAAAATCCTTTGTTCCCAATGTTTCTACGTTCTGTGGAAATCGCTGTGCATGAACTGGGCGGTCTACTACTCCTATAGTTACTAAAAGTAATGCGCGTACCTTACAGTTAATTTGGTCCCACGGTTTGTCCCCTGTCGTCGAGTTTTTTGCAATCATACTACCATCTTCTTGCAGCGACGCATTTTGCGTTGGATGTACCCTTCCTATTGGGGATGCAGGGTTTCCCTTTCTCAGGTGATTCCGAAGGGTAGTTTAAAGATGTCGAGCAATCTGTCAAAAACTCCTCAAACCGGATGTTGTGTCGCCTGAATTGCAAGTTACGCACAGCTTTGCCATTTTTGTCATACGAATAGGAAATTCGAACTTGCTATTTCACAGATGGGTGAACTTCGAAGGCTCCCGATCTTTTTGCTGTTGCTGCCCAGGATGAAGTCCGCGACCCAGGACAGGTATTGGCCAGACCGACTTGGGTCGCGAACAGGGGGGTCTGATTCGACCGTCCACAATGGTCTGGAAAAAATTTGGGTCGCGCCTTCCGTCTGGCCAATGGCAATTTTGGTCTATTTGGTCTGGCCAATACCCATATTTCGGTCTGTTTGGTGAGCATGTATACTGTGCCATGTGGTGAGCAAAACATTGGCGGCTATACAACTAAAACAAATGCTGAGTTTACGCAAGAGGATGGCAAAACAGGACTGAGCTTTGTCCTTCATTTTTGTTGCAGTATTATCTGCAGATGCCTTTTTCAGTTGCAAAACCAGTGCCTCCCTCAGCTTTAGGAATACTGCTTATTCAGCGGGAAATACATCGCTGTTCCAATAATGAAGATATTTAGTCCACAGACCGGAAAGACCGGATATTTAGTCAGGAGATGTCCTATGTTAACATTTAATGGAAGAATTAATCCAAATCGGTTAAAAACTGATGATACCAGATACAGGATCTTCCTTTATTTTATCGTCTGGTGATGCCACTGCTGACCTAAAGACTATCGTCAGTGACATCCCATTTCATCCCTAGAACTTATGTGTCCTCTGTGTTTGGCTCGACGGTCAAATTTCTCGGTTTTTCAGTTTGACTTTATGTTTTCCGGTATCGTTGCTTGATCTTTTTTGCCGCTTTATTTTTCAACTCAAATCATATTTTGAGAGGAGAGGTTGTAGCTCAGTAACAAACATCATAGATAGAAGTCGTTGTGCGTTTGGATTTTGTTTCAATTTCGAAGCGGGATTGTTTGAGACCCAGTTCGAGCACGTTGGTGAAGTTTTAGGTCAAAAAACAAGGCACGTTTTCATATATTTGCACCAATACGTTTATGTCCCGTCTCCTGAAAAATTGCAGAGAGCTCATTTCTGGTTCAGGAAACTTTCAATTGCAGAAATTACATTGAGTCAGTTTCAGCTTTCAGGGCTGCCTGTCCTTCTCGAAATATGAAAATGTTTCAATCTAGCCGAGCAGAAAAACAACTTTTTGTCGTTCCCTCTAGCATCATTCATGCTTGCAGTTTTTCCCACTCTAATTGGATATTCATTTTTCTTGCTTCCAGTTTTCCCCATTATAATTGGATATTCTCAGCCATATTTACATCTTCTGGTGAGTCAAAATGACAGAATTTTGGTTTGTCTTGGACTTCCTAGATCCACTGACTGCCTATCTCGATTCCATGGATTCCAAGATGTCGGCGACAAGTTCACATTGTGTTCCTATTTTTCAGTCCAGTGCTCTTTGCGAGTTTTAAGCGTTTTTACCTTACACGATCCAATATTCCATCCAAAGAATGTTTCTCTTTGGGAAACCACTCATGTTGTTAGAACTTTTCCTCAATTTTTGAGCCGTTTTTTTGTATTTTGCAAAAAAATTGAAGGTTGTACAAGCACCTGAATCGCGAGTCCTTTTGACTTGATTCTGTTTATTTTTAGAGGAAGCTTTTCAATCTCTAGTCCTCCGTTTTTTGTATGCCACCTATATTAAAACTAACATCGGTGGCTTGTGCTAAAAGTTTCTCTTGAATGCTTTGACACCCAACGAATCATACCCTTGATTCGATATCGAGGAGAACATATAGATTCAGTCTTTTGCTACCACTCTGTATTGAGACAGAAAGTATCCGAAGAAACCTCAAAATTTCTTTACTTTGATCTACTTTTGCTGGGCTTACGTAGACAGCGTGATTGCGTCGCCCGTTTGGTTTTCTGAGTGTAGCAAATTGTTGTCTTTTTTGTACATTCATTTATGCAGCATGTGCTGACCTCGCAGGATTTGATCTGGTGTTGTTTTCCAAAAATCCATATCGTAAATGTTATTTACCCACTCTGAAGTATAGACCATTAACATTAATGCTCTTGGATAATGGACAATTTCATTTTTTGTCAGTGCCATCAACTATCGGACCTTGATCGCGTTGTCTTGACGTTGTTTTTTTACTTTCGAGCTTGCACTAAAAACTGATGTCCTTCGAAAATTTTTTCAATTGATTTTGCGCCCTTCTTTTTCTTTATGTTCCCATTTAAACACTGAAAATCTTTCAAGCACGAATTCCATTCTTCTTGAAATACTTTTCAAGAACAATACGATCAAGTGTATCTTCCTGGCAAGCATCTTCATTAATTCACTTTGTTCTCATGGGAAGTTTGGGCAATCTTTGCTGTCGTAACGTGCTGCGCTGATTTTAAATTGTTGTCGTAAACGTTTTGCTTTAAATTGGTAACAAAATTGCTTTTTGTTATTGAGAAACAAATTAAAACAGTTGAATCGTGAGCTTTTAATGGCTGTTGGCTGTGCAAGGTATCAAGTTGATTGTCAACAATCAAGTGTGAGCAGTCAGACTTATGTTCCGGTAGCGACCATTCTTGAGATTATAATGACCCCGAATACCACATTACGATTAGACTTTACCAATTAAAGTGTTTTTATGTGACTTGGTTCCTCTGAGTCAGATGAAATAAAACTATAATGAGACAAACATACATGATCCTTCTTGTGATTCAAGTGGGTTACTAAAGAAGAAGCTCAGTTAGTGCTTGGGTAGCTGACTGCTGCCGCTTGGTTTGCCATGCAACAAGGTTTCTTGACCGTCGAGTAAGCTGAAACGCTTTCTACTTGATGATCGTGGCTTCCTTGATTGCTCACGACCAATTGATACCCTAGGGCATGTGTTCTCTGCTTCATTTGTGAAAAATTAGCAGTTGAGTTTTTAAGAAAACTGCGGGGATGTTCAGGTGGGGCTTGGAAACAAAATCCTTCTCCCGGTCAGCGAGTTTTTTCAACTTCTTGATTGATCATTTTAACCCTTTGTTTTCGTTTTCATTAGCATTTCCCATTGATTGACTGGCGTTTCGTTATAATGACTGTCAACTGCTTGCAGTTGTTTCTTCTCATTTGGCGGAAAAGTTCAACTACATTGCTGCTTTTTATGCTTTTCTGTCCGTAGTTATATGGTAACCTTTGGCATTTAGGTCGTCGAAAAAATTTTGTTTTTGTGCTGTTGGAAATTAAACCATTCCATATGTCAAGCCGTGGTTGGAAGCGGTTGTCACTTTCCTAAGTCGAGTGACAGAGTTGTTTGAGTTTGCTCGGCCGATCACCGTTTCAAATTATATCGTACGGTTCTTGGTTTTGTCGCAGCTGCTCCCAGCGGGGTCTTAATTTGCTTTTCCAATTTGTTACGACTCCGTGAATGAGTCATCTAGATTCTTGTTTTGGGCGGCCCTAATTCGTTTAAACGATATTCGTGTTCATAAAGGAAGTTAACTTCATAAATTCATCAAAAATAAACGAGATTTTTTTTGTAATGCACTGTCCTGGTCTGCAGACCAAACGTAACGGCTGCTCTCCATTTGCTTGTGATAAGGAAAATTTTACTCCTCCCTGATCGTTTCAGTCGATCAAAATCTGTCCAGATTTGCTGTTGTAACTGTATAACCGCTGACTATTGGCTAATCCTTTTTTCTTAATTCAATTAATTGGGTTTGCAGGAGATCAAACAATAGGGGATCTCTTCTCCTTTGTAAACCAGTTCAATCTTATAGGAAATCAAACCGGAGATGAGAAGACAAATGTTTAACGCCTACTTATGCGAAAAACCCATATTTAAAGTGAAATTGGGTTTTGCTCTTGGTACTCATTAATTGAATTACTTGAAATTGGGATGTGTAACAGTTGAATTGCAGCTTAAGTAATTGGTAGATACAAGACACTGCAACACGTTTTTCCTGGTCAAGACAGTTCAGTTTTCCAATTTTTTGCTGATTTGATGTCGTTTTCAGAGGGTCGTTTTCAGCGTCTGTTGTGGATGAATTGTCTGCCATGTTGCTGTTTTAATCAACCTTTTTCTCTTAAAACGTGACTCTGGCTGTAAATGTTACAATAACTGGAACTAAGACAAAGCAAACTGTGGAAATTGCGCACACTGTGCAAGCTCAGCTTCAACGAAGTTTTATATATCTGCTTAGATAGCAGGCTTTAGAATGATAAAATACAGATTTTATGCCTAGAGGAAATGACCCCTTAAGGCTTTCGTCGAACAAATAATGAAAGAATTACAGTGAGCACTGGAAAAGAAAAAAAGATTTTTCACGGCAAATTTCCGTTTCTTGTAGGAGTGGCTGGTGAGAATTTTTTTATTTTCACCGTAGTTACGGGCTTTGTAACAATAAAAACATCAGCACATGTAACACTTTGACTTCCCGCATTGTAGCCACTTCTGTTTCCACTGCCCCACCTCTTGCTGATTTTTCGTATAATTGTTCAGAATTTTAATCAGATTCACTCCATTTTATGGAAAACATATGCGTTGAAAATTTGTAAAAAAAAATTGCAATTATCAGCTGTTTGTTGTCAAATTTTTCAGGTTTTGCTATTTTAGCGATGACACCTCGACCAGGGTAACAATTGTCTGGTTTCTTTACCCGGACCTGAGTCTCATAATATTTCAGTACTGAATCATAGTATTTTTATTATGATTTTTACTATGCCCAGAGTTCTGATCATGACACTTTATAGACATTTCATGGTAAAATTCATAGAAAAATTCTGAGCTTATTCTGGACATAATGAACTTATTCTGGGCTCAGTCTGAAAATAATGAATCGATTTTCTGATAATACTCTGAACAGACTGATTATTGGTCTAAATATACTCTGTTTAGCATGAAAATATCCTTTTCGGATCTTAGTTAAAAACAACTTAGGCAATGTTAAAAATTAAATTACAATAATTATTTGCTAAATAAAAAGGTTTAATCTGTCATAAAAAGCAGTTTTAGTTATAACAGTTATAATCTTTAGTCATATTAGTTATAATCTGTCATGAAAAGCGGAGTTATAACACTATAGTGTGAAGTGTCTTTCCCCATAGTCTTTTCACCATAGCCTTTTCCCATAGTCATTCAGTACTACAGCCATTCAGTTCGGTTGGTTCTGAAAGAGCTGTCTCGTTGTTGAAACGGGGTGCTCCTGTACCTTCTCGTCGATCTCGTTCGCTCAACTTCTCCAGAACTCTGCTCCACAGAAGGTTGATCGGTCCACATCATCAAACAGTGGAAGACACATCTGGATGTCCGTTCATACGTGTGAATGACCACTCACAAGGTGAAAACATAGCGAATAAAACTAAAAACAGAATCGAAGGCGCAAGAGGAATTTGATAAAACATAAATTAGTTGATAAAACAAATAGCAATCTTCAATTAGGAGGGCAATCTTCAATTGCCCTCCTAATTGTACTGATCAATGAAAAAACGTCCAAAATGGGTCCCAATAACGCCTAAAATAGCCGGGGAAACGTCAAAAATAGCCGAAAAAAACGCCTAAATTAGACGAAAAAGACGCCTAAAACAGCCGGGGAAACGTCAAAAATAGCCGAAAAAAAACGCCTAAAATAGCCGAAAAAGACGCCTAAAATGGCCGGGGAAACGTCAAAAATAGCCGAAAAAAACGCCTAAAATAGCCGAAAAAGACGCCTAAAATGGCCGGGGAAACGTCAAAAATAGCCGAAAAAAACGCCTAAAATAGCCGAAAAAGACGCCTAAAATGGCCGGGGAAACGTCAAAAATAGCCGAAAAAAACGCCTAAAATAGCCGAAAAAGACGCCTAAAATGGCCGGGGAAACGTCAAAAATAGCCGAAAAAAACGCCTAAAATAGCCGAAAAAGACGTCTAAAATAGCCGGGGAAACGTCAAAAATAGCCGAAAAAAACGCCTAAAACAGCCGAAAAAGACGCCTAAAATGGCCGGGGAAACGTCAAAAATAGCCGAAAAAAACGCCTAAAATAGCCGAAAAAGACGCCTAAAATAGCCGGGGAAACGTCAAAAATAGCCGAAAAAAACGCCTAAAATAGCCGAAAAATACGTCTAAAATAGCCGGGGGAAGCGTCAAAAATAGCCGAAAAAACGCCTAAAATAGCCCAAAAAGACGTCTAAAATAGCCGGGGAAACGTCAAAAATAGCCGAAAAAAACGCCTAAAATAGCCGAAAAAGACGCCTAAAATGGCCGGGGAAACGTCAAAAATAGCCGGAAAAAACGCCTAAAATAGCCGAAAAAGACGCCCAAAATAGTTGGGGAAACGTCAAAAATTGCCGAAAAAAACGCCTAAAATAGCCGAAAAAGACGTCTAAAATGGCCGGGGAAACGTCAAAAATAGCCGAAAAAAACGCCTAAAATAGCCGAAAAAGACGCCTAAAATAGCCGGGGAAACGTCAAAAATAGCCGAAAAAAAACGCCTAAAATAGCCGAAAAAGACGTCTAAAATGGCCGGGGAAACGTCAAAAATAGCCGAAAAAAACGCCTAATATAGCCGAAAAATACGTCTAAAATAGCCGGGGAAACCTCAAAAACAGCCGAAAAAAAACGCCTAAAATAGCCGAAAAAGACGTCTTAAATGGCCGGGGAAACGTCAAAAATAGCCGAAAAAAACGCCTAAAATAGTCGAAAAAGGCGTCTAAAATGGCCGGGGAAACGTCAAAAATAGCCGAAAAAAACGCCTAAAATAGCCGAAGAAGACGTCTAAAATAGCCGGGGAAACGTCAAAAATAGCCGAAAAAAACGCCTAAAATAGCCGAAAAATACGTCTAAAATAGCCGGGGGAAGCGTCAAAAATAGCCAAAAAAACGCCTAAAATAGCCCAAAAAGACGTCTAAAATAGCCGGGGAAACCTCAAAAATAGCCGAAAAAAAACGCCTAAAATAGCCGAAAAAGACGTCTTAAATGGCCGGGGAAACGTCAAAAATAGCCGAAATAAACGCCTAAAATAGTCGAAAAAGGCGTCTAAAATGGCCGGAGAAACGTCAAAAATAGCCGAAAAAACGCCTAAAATAGCCGAAAAAGACGTCTAAAATGGCCGGGGAACAACAACAACAAAACTTAAAAATTACTTCAAAAACCCTACACCCGTTTTAAAAATCAACGCAACACACATACACCACACAAACACACAGACACGGACAGGCACGCACACAACACACACACACACACACACAAACAGACACACCTTACAAACACACACGCACAAACACTTAAACAGACACACACACAAACACGCACACACAGACAATTACACACACTTACACAAACACACACACGCACGCACACCACATACACAACACATCACACACTCACCACACACACACACACTAACACACATACCCACACACGCACACACACACACACACACGCACACAACACACAAACACACACAACCGGCAGGTGTTCAAAAACGGTCCAAAAATTGACAGAAAGAGTCTTGCAAACGTCAAAAAAGGTCCTAAAATCGTCAAAACAATCGGGGACCTAAACTTGTGTAGATTCAAAAAAATTTGGCGATCACATCGTTGAATTCACTTTTTGAGAGCACTCACAAAGTTAAATGTAAAAAACACAAATATGAAATTTCAACGAGATCAAGATCTGAGTACAAGTTACCAAAAGTTATCAAACTCTCTAAACACAGACAAGATAAGAGCGGCAAGATGACGGTATCCTTCGCCGTCTCTACTGAAATGAAAAGGCGTATCATCACTGAAGTCCTTTCTTTTAATAAGTTTTGTACTTCTATAGTTCAAGCCCAGTTGTTCGCTCAAAAATGTATTGTTACTGGCTACCAAATCAGAGTTAAGATCTTTCCTTCTCATGTGTCCGCAAAATTTTACTTTGGAAGGCCAGACAGCATCGCTGAATTCATTGAATCGATTCAGAATAAAATCAACTGATTCCGTGTTGGCATCATTGTCGCCAACTATCACGAGAATATGAGAAAAATTGACTGCGTAGTTTACCAAGCCACGAAGATGGTGACACCGCCGCCCACCTTGTGAGTCGAAATCAGCTCTGCAAGAAAGAAAAAAATCTAAGTTTTCGAATTTTCGAAAAGTATTGGTAAAAAAGAGAAAATTACCCATAAGATTGCAGCACCTGGTCTCCTTCTATATAAGGCATCGAATCCCGTAGATTTGAGTCGCCGATTACCAGATATCTTCTCTGAAGCAAAACAAAAATCGTTAAAAACTTAGACACAATTGGAAAGGCAGAATTTTGGAAAAAATGAGCTCCAGAGGTTATGAATGTATTAAATAAGACTCTTCTGAACTTCATCTTTTGAAGGCATAAAGAAAACTTTTCCTTGAATCGTATTTTCAGCTGTAAATAAAACAAATTGAAGCAACTGCCATTATAGATTTAGTTACAAGTACAGTGGAAACAAGATGAAAGCGGTGAGTATTTAAAAAAATTAGTTTGTTATTGAGAAGTAAAATCACGAATGTTCAAACACATCTAGTAGTTTCACAATAAAACAGCATTCAGCAGAGGTTGCACTAGTTTCCTTGGACATTTTTACAAAGAGTACTTTCTTAAGGATTTCAATTGGAATTAGCAGCTCTTCATCGGTCGGTTGAACTTTAAAGAAGATGTTGCGAACAAGACCAATGTCTTCAACGATCACTAATTTCGTTACAACTGCAAAAATTTTCCCAAAAAATGGAGCATTTGGGAACTTAACAAAGTACTGGATTTTTCCAAAATGTTCTTCGTTTCCATAAAAAAAAGACACGAAACAGTTTCCTTGCTTCGACTTCTTGTATGCCGGAGAATCAAAGTAAACATTTCTATGCCATTGTCTGTTTGAGAAAACTCCTTCGGTGTAAAAGTTTCGACCCTCCAAAAGAGCCTCAGTTTCCACAAAATCATCAGGCCCTGACATTTTGTTTGGATTTCCCGACAGCTTTGAATAAATGGGACACAATATCGCCTCATTGATCTCCACACTTTGCAACTTGTGACGCTGAAGAAGTCTACGACAAATTATCTCGCATTCCGAATTGGAGCCACTGAAAACTTCTCCAAGTGACCTATTCGCAGCTTCAAAGCCCATAGCAGACTGGCAAAAAAGGGGTCCGAACCTACTGACTTGGTCGGGCAAATGTCGAAGATTGTGAACATTGATCGTTTCTTTTCTTTCGTTGTCTCCATGGATAGAAACAATTTCTTGACAAAATTGTATTAGAAATTTTTCTGCTTCACTGACGCGGTCCGGTAAGGAAGACTCAAAGATGAGCCGAATTCCAAAAACCAAGTTTGATAGATGACTGTAGAGAGAGTCCGATATTCTTCTAAAGAACACTATTGGGCTCAAATAGAATAGCCAATTAAACATTTCGTTGGCTTTGAACTGTGACACTTCATCCAAAGACCTGACTCGTCGCGAAAAAGAAATCATTTCCCGTGGACATGATAATTCTGAGATCAGAGTGTTAACAGAGTCTTTTTCTTGAGTCGTTAAAGATTGATAGCAAATTCTTAAAACATCTGGAAAAACACCTTGCAGAATGCAATGCATATAGTCCACTGGGGCTGTGAGAGGCAAACCATCAACCAAACTCGCGAAAGCGCTTCTGCCTTTAACGCCCACAACATTTGTAACTTGCTTCAGGCGCAACGTTTCTGCCGTGCTAATATAAATATCATTTAATGAGGATTCTCTAATTGCTCCCTGCTGGTCAAATGGATAATACGCATGAGTTCGCCCAATTGTTTTTCCTTTTGCCGTACAGTACTGACATCCATAATAGCCGTTGAACTTGTTCATATTTAGTAGATGGTTTTTTGCTCCGAGATCTGCTATGAGCAGTCGGGTCTTGAACACAAACTTGTAGTATACTTCATCCCTAACTTCCACAATCAGGCCTGAGGAAATTTCATCGTTCACATGAGGAATTACTTCCTGCCAGGATGGATATGAATCCGAAACACTAAGCGCAGCTAGAACTATGCACTTCCGAGCCGAACGTAATTTTGGAGGCAGGTCAGCAACTTGAATCCAAATCGGCCAGAGCTCTTTTTTATAAGTGGATTTCTTGATGTTTACACCATCGGTGAATATGAGCAAATTAACAACAACAACATTGTTCTCCCTGACTTCAAACAGAGGGCAGATTGACGAATTGAAATCTTTGTCAGGATTTTTTCTTCGAACATTGGAATAATTCATTATTTCATAAAGATAACGCTTTAGAATATGGGCTAATTGAAAGCGGAAATTAATGATACAGAAAGTATTTCCAGGTTCCTTTTTTATGAAACGGGTTGCGCTTTCGAAATTACGTTTAATATTGTTAATTTGCGAGTAGCCTGAGGGAAACTTGTTGTCTTCAGGAAGAAGAACTTTCACGAGCGAGAACAAAGAGCTACTGCATTCATCCGACAAATTGAAGTTTGAGCAAAACAGGTTCACCAAATTCGTTGCATCATCAATGCTTGTCTTGCTACCAGTAAAGAGTTTTTCAGACTGAGCTTCTGGCTCATTCTCTAGAGGCAAAATCGTTTGAACGGATTGCTCCTCTGTAATCGAGGAGACTGAACAGTTGATTATAACTTGCTGATGTACGGGAGATGAGGCTCTAAATATTTGAAAGTTTTTCGTGTTGGAGTCCTCACAAGAAGACTTATTAACATTTTCAACTGATTGAAAAACAGTTTCATCATCGTCACTCAGATTTTCTTCATCGCTAAATAATTCTCTCGGAGTTGATTCCAAAGAAGAGCGAACATCGGGAGAAGTTGAGCTAATCGGGTTTTCACATCTCGGAGTTGCTTGGTTGTCGAAGAGATCAGTGTAACTTGTACTCAGACCTTTTTCAGGTGAACCATCGCAACTCAAGGGACTCCTTGTAAGATCATTAAATTGTTCAACTAGCTCGCGGCACTTTATTCTTCTTTTCTTGGCTGCTCTTACACAAGTCTCGGCATCAGCCAACTCACCCAACGTTTCAGTGCATAAGTCAAAAATTAAAGTTTCTAAAATTAAGTCAAACGCCATTTTCTGTCTCACTTCTTCCTTGGTCCTATTCTCACAAGTTCTACAGAGACAACAGTTGAATTCAAAGAATTCGGCGCCGTATTTCACAAACAGCTCATCCCCTGGTTTTAATTTTCTTTTGACTCTTAATTGCACAACACCCGAATCGCTACTGTAGTCGTATTCACAGTTTGGACTGCAATCGGAATTCACAAATCTAAGGAGGCCAAGCATTAGCAACTGCTCTCCTGTTCGCTCGGATGACATGACAGACAAATTTGTTACGACCCCGTCTGGTATAGGTCTAATAAAACCTACAGGGTTTCTTCTGAAGACAAACGGTGGTTGAACAACAGTTTTTCCAACGTACAGAAGTCGATAGCCGCCAAAATTATCGTGTCGTATCACAAAATCGGGCTCCAAATTTTTGTATGAGTTGCAGATGGTTCTGTATGCTTCACACCAAATAGAGTCATTTTCCAATTTTCTATAAAAACTAGCTTCCCTCATGGTTTCAACGCATCTCATTGCCTTCCGATTTGACGTTTCTACAAACTTCTCTACTGCAAAAGAATCGCATTGTGCCAGAACTGACCAATCAACTTTACGAGACAGCATAACATCTGGAAAAAAATATTGAGTGACTTCATTTCTTTTTAACTCACGGAAAACCTTTTGCCTTTCTAAACCAGCCAGGTCCACCAACCTGACTAAATATTCTGGACAATTTGCCTTTCTACACCATCAGCAAGTGAAATATCAATAAACCAAGTCCAGCAACTTGATTTAAAACAGTGCTTTCAAAATTTCCAAAAACCAGCCAGGTCCACCAACCTGACTGAAGATTCTGGTCAATTTGCTTTTCTACACCATCAGCTAGGGATATATCAATAAACCAAATCCAGCAACTTGATTTAAAACAGTGCTTTCAAAAATTCCGAAAACCAGCCAGGTCCACCAACCAGACTGATTATTTTGGGCACAATTTGCCTTTCTACACCATCAGCAAGGGATATATCAATAAACCAAGTCCAGCAACTTGATTTAAAACAGTGCTTTCAAAAATTCCGAAAACCAGCCAGGTCCACCAACCTGACTGATTATTCTGGGCACAATTTGCCTTTCTACACCATCAGCAAGGGATATATCAATAAACCAGGTCCAGCAACTTGATTTAAAACAGTGCTTTCAAAATCTCCAAAAACCAGCTAGTTCCACCAACCTGACTGAATATTCTGGGCAATTTGCCTTTCTATACCATCAGCAAGGGATATATCAATAAACCAAGTCCAGCAACTTGATTTAAAACAGTGCTTTCAAAAATTCCGAATACAAGCCAGGTCCACCAAACTGACTAATTATTCTGGGCACAATTTGCCTTTCTACACCATCAGCAAGGGATATATCAATAAACCAAGTCCAGCAACTTGATTTAAAACAGTGCTTCCAAAAATTCCGAAAACCAGCCAGGTCCACCAACCTGACTGAATATTCTGGGCAATTTGCCTTTCTACACCATCAGCAAGGGATATATCAATAAACCAAATCAAGCAACTTGATTTAAAACAGTGCTTTCAAAAATTCCAAAAACCAGTCAGGTCCACCAGCCTGACTGAATATTCTGGGCAATTTGCCTTTCTACACCATCAGCAAGGGATATATCAATAAACCAAGTCCAGCAACTTGATTTAAAACAGTGCTTTCAAAAATTCCGAAAACCAGCCAGGTCCACCAATCTCACTGATTGTTCTGGGCAATTTGCCTTTCTACACCATCAGCAAGGGATATATCAATAAACCAAATCAAGCAACTTGATTTAAAACAGTGCTTTCAAAAATTCCAAAAACCAGTCAGGTCCACCAGCCTGACTGAATATTCTGGGCAATTTGCCTTTCTACACCATCAGCAAGGGATATATCAATAAACCAAGTCCAGCAACTTGATTTAAAACAGTGCTTTCAAAAATTCCGAAAACCAGCCAGGTCCACCAATCTCACTGATTGTTCTGGGCACAATTTGCCTTTCTACACCATCAGCAAGGGATATATCAATAAACCAAATCAAGCAACTTGATTTAAAACAGTGCTTTCAAAAATTCCAAAAACCAGTCAGGTCCACCAGCCTGACTGAATATTCTGGGCAATTTGCCTTTCTACACCATCAGCAAGGGATATATCAATAAACCAAGTCCAGCAACTTGATTTAAAACAGTGCTTTCAAAAATTCCGAAAACCAGCCAGGTCCACCAATCTCACTGATTGTTCTGGGCACAATTTGCCTTTCTACACCATCAGCAAGGGATATATCAATAAACCAAGTCCAGCAACTTGATTTAAAACAGTGCTTTCAAAAATTCCGAAAACCAGCCAGGTCCACCACCGACTGAATAATCTGGGCAATTTGCCTTTCTACACCATCAGCAGGGGATATATTAATAAACCAAGTCCAGCAACTTGATTTAAAACAGTGCTTTCAAAAATTCCGAAAACCAGCCAGGTCCACCAACCTGACTGAATATTCTGGGCACAATTTGCCTTTCTACACCATCAGCAAGGGATATATCAATAAACCAAGTCCAGCAACTTGATTTAAAACAGTGCTTTCAAAAATTCCGAAAACCAGCCAGGTCCACCAACCTGACTGATTATTCTGGGCACAATTTGCCTTTCTACACCATCAGCAAGGGATATATCAATAAACCAAGTCCAGCAACTTGATTTAAAAGTGCTTTCAAAAATTCCGAAAACAAGCCAGGTCCACCAACCTGACTGAATATTCTGGGCACAATTTGCCTTTCTACACCATCAGCAAGGGATATATCAATAAACCAAGTCCAGCAACTTGATTTAAAACAGTGCTTTCAAAAATTCCGAAAACCAGCCAGGTCCACCAACCTGACTGATTATTCTGGGCACAATTTGCCTTTCTACACCATCAGCAAGGGATATATCAATAAACCAGCCAGGTCCACCACCGACTGAATAATCTGGGCAATTTGCCTTTCTACACCATCAGCAGGGGATATATTAATAAACCAAGTCCAGCAACTTGATTTAAAACAGTGCTTTCAAAAATTCCGAAAACCAGCCAGGTCCACCAACCTGACTGAATATTCTGGGCACAATTTGCCTTTCTACACCATCAGCAAGGGATATATCAATAAACCAAGTCCAGCAACTTGATTTAAAACAGTGCTTTCAAAAATTCCAAAAACCAGCCAGGTCCACCAACCTGACTGATTATTCTGGGCACAATTTGCCTTTCTACACCATCAGCAAGGGATATATCAATAAACCAAGTCCAGCAACTTGATTTAAAACAGTGCTTTCAAAAATTCCGAAAACAAGCCAGGTCCACCAACCTGACTGAATATTCTGGGCACAATTTGCCTTTCTACACCATCAGCAAGGCATATATCAATAAACCAAGTCCAGCAACTTGATTTAAAACAGTGCTTTCAAAAATTCCGAAAACCAGCCAGGTCCACCAACCTGACTGATTATTCTGGGCACAATTTGCCTTTCTACACCATCAGCAAGGGATATATCAATAAACCAAGTCCAGCAACTTGATTTAAAACAGTGCTTTCAAAAATTCCGAAAACCAGCCAGGTCCACCAACCCGACTGAATACTCTGGGCAATTTGCCTTTCTACACCATCAGCAAGGGATATATCAATAAACCAAGTCCAGCAACTTGATTTAAAACAGTGCTTTCAAAAATTCCGAAAACAAGCCAGGTCCACCAACCTGACTGAAATTCTGGGCCATTTGCCTTTCTACACCATCAGCAAGTGAAATATCAATAAAACAAGTCCAGCAACTTGATTTAAAACAGTGCTTTCAAAAATTCCGAAAACCAGCCAGGTCCACCAACCTGACTGATTATTCTGGGCACAATTTGCCTTTCTACACCATCAGCAAGGGATATATCAATAAACCAAGTCCAGCAACTTGATTTAAAACAGTGCTTTCAAAAATTCCGAAAACCAGCCAGGTCCACCAACCTGACTGATTATTCTGGGCACAATATGCCTTTCTACACCATCAGCAAGGGATATATCAATAAACCAAGTCCAGCAACTTGATTTAAAACAGTGCTTTCAAAAATTCCGAAAACCAGCCAGATCTACCAACCTGACTGAATAAACCAAGTCCAGCAACTTGAATTAATTTGCTTTTACAACGGTTCAAAATTGAATACAACAAATTCAACAACTCCTACTCTTCAGCAATTTGAAAAGTGAAAGAAGAACGGCTCAAGTCAAAACAAAATAAAACTAAACTTGGTTGCTCAAGGAGTCTCTTGATTTCAGTGTACCACTCTCTGGCTCAGTGTTTTCATCATGTGCAATTTTTTCTTGACTTCTTCGCTCTGTTGACCGGATTTCGTTGCCCAGGTTGTTCAGACTAACTTTAGCAAGCTCATAAATCGCCAGCCACTTGTTCTAATACTTCAAATGGAAGAGATCTAAAGGGAAGTCGGTTTCAACTCAAACCAAACTCTTCTTAGTTAGTGGTAAAATTCTAGCTTTTCGAGTCAACAGTTAATGAGAAAACTTTCTTAGTAACTTCTATAGTAGAAAGTGGAAACCTTTGAAGAGCTGCTTCCGTACGGGTGAGAAGTCAGTGCGAGGCTCTTTCCCTTGCTTGTTTTTTCCTTTCGGCGACAGCATATGACACTTGAGCTCTTCTTGCTCCCACAGCTCTTTAGCGGCATTGCGACCGATTAGCTGAGGAGTTGCGCCTCCCACAAGGGCGAGATCATTCCCTTTGCCGGGTCCTTTAGGGATTGGAAGAGTTGGATTTTCTCCTTGGGACACAGGCTTTGCTGTTGGAATGAGGACCCCAAGTTTCGAAACCTCCACAGTCTGAAGACGGAAACTTGAGAGACAAATAGGTTAAAACATTCTTTTTAGAAAAGTTACTAACGAGCTGCCTAATTGCATTAGACGACATTTGGATCTCTCTGTAGTTTCTGTTAGCCAGAGCTTTTAATTCAGGCCTGAACTCGTTCATACAGTTTGCTATCAGATTAGCAGATTCCCAGATTTTATCAGCAGCACCTTTGATTGCCTGTGCGGCCTCCAAATCAGCTCTCCTCACCTCGAGCTCAGTTAGATCTTCTGGATTGACAAGACGTGGACGCTTAATCTTTTTGTTTCCTGGAGTGGAACTGTGCTGGGGCTGCTCCAAGACTCTAAGCCGTTTTTCACCCTGTAAAACGTTATTTTAATACATATTTTTGTGTCTTGTTTGCAAGAACGATTGAAAAGGATATGAATTTTGAAAGACAAATGATAACCTTATCGCTGGGGCCACTGGCTAAACCACCATTAAGACTATTTTCCAGTGAATCTCGACCAAATCCGCTGCAATCGTGCTGACTGGTAGTAGGCTGTGAGCCCTCTGGCTGATGTATGACCAATTTATTCGCAGAATTCCTATCGACATTTTCGCACTGTATATCACTCAGACACTTTGAGACATCGTGTGGATCCAAAACGGGGCAGTCCTCTCCATCAACAAGATCATCTTCAACATTTTTGTTTAGTGGTCCTGACACAGTGCTCATTGGCTGTATTTCGTTCATCCGTCTTTTCACTCCTTGCGAACTACCTTCGCCACTCAGCAGAACTTGATTTACGTTGTCGTAAAGAGTCAAATCAGGGTCCACTACTGGTACCAATGGCAAGTAGCTTTTGTCTCCGTTCGTTTCAACTATCTGGACCCAAGCATTTTTTTGCCAATTAAGACAAAATTCCTTGTGACCAACAGTAATCACAGTTGCTTTCCATAGAAAATTGTTCGTTCTCGGGTTTTTTAATTTGAATCTTACATCGAATGTTGATCCATCCTATAAAAAATGGAACGTTAGCCGAAAAAACAATGCTGTTAGACCAAAAAACAACAAATGCGCTACATACTTTTGTTTCGAGTCGCTGTCCTTCATCCATGCAGATGCTGCCATGCAGGCTCCATATCGTGTCGCATGTCAAATCTTCATAGTAGACCAAGAAGTATTTATTTTTCAGTTGATTTCTTGCTACCTTTTTGGCCTCTTCAATACTTTTGCGATTATTTGGACCCAGACCACGAGTTGTTCTCTCCGGTAGTAATTTCTTTTGAGATTGAGAGACCTAAAGAAAAAAACTTTTCTTACCTAACTACCTACCCAACAAGAATACCATACTAATTACCTACTTACCAACCGACCTAATTTCCTGCCTACCTACCTACTCACCGACCTACCTACCTTCTCACCTACTTAACAACCTTCT
>NW_027453192.1:0-2000 GCF_964194025.1 Convolutriloba macropyga | reverse complement strand
CCCCGACCCCCGACCCCCGACCCCCGACCCCCGACCCACGACCCCCGACCCCCGACCCAGGTACTGATCTCGCAGCCCTCGAGGGGCATGACCCCCGACCCCCGACCCAGGTACTGATCTCGCAGCCCTCGAGGGGCATGCATCAAAACAACGGCCAATACATTTATCAAAGTACAACATTTGTTCGGTCCATGGCAGAGCCATTATTATTATAAACAATAATATAATAAATAGCTCGCATGATCTCAATTTCTCATGGACCGTGGTGCACGAGTAGGTACGGTAGGTAGGTACCCTCTAGGTGCTGTTTAACCCGCGCGTGCTGCGTGCAGTACGTGGAGCTAGGCGAGGACGTACGGATGTACACAAAGATTACTTTAGTGAATAGCAATACACATGCGGGCTGCGGTGTACGGCGCATGGCGATCAACTTTTACACTTCATATATGATTCTGCCCTACATACACTACAGTGTACGAGTATTGATCGAGATGAGTGAGTACATAATACATATCGCTACTCGTACTAATACTCGTATTGCTGGCGAGTGGAGCAAACTGCCGGCCAGGCCGGGGCAACAGGCCAGCAAACAGGAGCTGGGAGGCCTGCGTGCCTGCCTGGTGACCCCTCACTGTTCTACTGTAGTGCAGTCTTGCAAGACAGCAGAAGCGCCGCGCGAGTTTCGAATAGCAGTCTCAAGCCGCGGGCAAACTCAGGGCTGGACACACTTGGCGGAATCTCCATCTGCAGTGCAGCCATGTCCCGGTTGAGCTGGCCGTGCGCGGAGCCCGTTCTTCTTACGGCTACTTCGGCGAATGGCATGACGAGGTGCAACGGCGGTGCCACGTACTCGGCGTGAGCTCATAATCAGGTGACAGTTCAGAGTGCAACTGGGGATGAGCGTATAGAATTTAGGATACTGGACACACATCTAAGTGAAGCATAGGTAGGCGCAGCATGACTAGAGGATATGGGCAAGCCCAAACTCCATCCAACTATCATCAGCAGATGCAGTGTGCAGACTTACACCTTGCCCTTGACATCATTTGTGGACAACACGACAGCATGACTGTTACAGATATTCTGCCGGTTATTTGAAATGGAAGGCACATGGCAGCAAGTGAAGTCATCAGTAGTCACGCATAGCGTCTTGGCTTGAACAGTGCTGTGCCACAATGCCAAGCTGACCGGCACTGATATGTGTGCAGACGGAGGACTGCCTGGGGGGGCATCGAACCGGGCGGCAACACTCTCTCTCTCTCTCTCTCTGGCACACCCACACACATGTAGACGCATATCGTAACTGACGCCCCCTTGCTGATGCTGAGCAGGTGGCTTTGCATCAGCTAGCACCGGACCCTGGCAACCCCCCGGGCAACTGAAAGCATGGATTCTTCCAGGAAGGGTCAGCGCCACGGTGGCAACGACAGGCGCAGCACCCCGCCCATGCAGTCGCCATTGACCTCTGCCAGCCGCACAGTGCAGAGGCACCCAATGGCCCCCGGTGCACCCCTACCCCCGCAATGATTGCCTTGCTGCGGGAAGACGCTGTCCCTTGTAGTCTGCCTTCCGTGCGCCCTAGCAACCATCTGCAGGACCCCGTGAGCCCTGGGGGAGCTCACCCCATTTGTAATTTTCTCAGCTGTCATGTGCTGACGAGGAGACTGTGATTCGCTTCCGTCAGGCTACAGGCAGGCCGGGCCACCAGGGATGAGCCTCAGGAGTTCCGCCGGCGGGACGGCTGCTCCGACCGGCAATCCAAGGGCAGCTCCTGCGGCAGCCCCTCCGTCATCAGCTTCTGGTAGGCACTCCCGTCAACCCCTGCAACCCCCTGTGCTCCTTCAACCACCAGCGCTGCATGTGCGACTTCCTCAGGCTATGCATGCATTGTGAAGGTGCAGGCAGAGGGGGGGGGGGGGGGGGGGGGGGGGGGAAGTCACTCGGTGTCTCTGGGCATGGTTGGTTGGATCCGGGGTGCGACTGCGAGAGGGTTAGGCAGG
>NW_027453191.1:0-21773 GCF_964194025.1 Convolutriloba macropyga | reverse complement strand
ATATATATATATATATATATATATATATATATATATATATATATATATATATATATATATATATATATATACATAAATATAAATACTTTTTTAAGCATATATATACAAATATAAATACATATATATATATATATATATATTTATATATATATATATATATATATATATATATATATATATATATATTTATATATATTTATATAAATATATATATATATATATATATATATATCTTTTTGCGCTTTGATTTCTTTTTTCCTGATTTAGATTCGTACTCTTTTGATTGATTTCGTTTTTTTTCTTTAAGAAACTGCGAAGAAACCAAAATAGATACTTTTGATACCACATAGTTTTTTTGGAATTTCAAATCCGAGTTTTCAAGAAAGCTTTCGCATATTTTTTGAGCGTATTACCCGTGATGATTGTATAATTCTTTCAAGTTAGTGTTTAGTGTTTCATGCATACAAAACTTTTGTTTTTTTTCTCCAGAGAAGTGATGACGTCAAACAAGACATGCTTCTTTGGTTTTCATAGTCTTCTGATGTAGTAGCCTAAAATCAGTGGCCCCAACGTTTTTCATCTTCTGATTATATAAAACTCGGTTTCTTGTTTTTTTTGACAAATCTTATATGTAAAACAGTCTAATCAGTTCTAAGTGCTGGCATGAAACTTAAACGTTATATTTCAGATTTAATGCTTTCAGGGATTACAAAAAAGTCATCAAATAATAACCTGTGAAAGTAATCAGGAATGCAGATAAAAAACAGTGGATTTAGAAATATTTGTGAATACAAAAAATTTGTAGTTTCAAACATTTAACATTTAAAATTTGGCCACTAAACTTCCTAGTACAATATCTTTAAGCTGTTCGGCGAACCACAAACGAGTATTAAAAGAGCATCTCTAATGTCACAATTTTAAAATTACAACAATGGATAAAAATATGTTAGGTCTATAAAAGTTGTTTTTACATAGGATTATTCAGTAAACCGTTAATTTTTGATTTGTAATATCATAAATAGTATCTATGATTTTACATCTTTTTTAACCGGCTAAATTTGGCCTCACTGCTCTGTTTCAGTCATTTTTTTGGTCTGATATTGTAAACAGCAGGTGCATATCGTTGCTCTATTTTGTCCAAAATATCACAATTCAATTCATAATTCAGTTATTGTCTGAGCACTGGGCTCACATTTCTACAATCTGGGAAAATGTGAATGGGCTCATTACTTGATCTGAGATTCCATTGATACGACCAATTATGGACAGTTTTGAACCAAATGTCTCTGATCTTAGGTAGGTGTGGTCTGGATTATATGATCTAACGGTGACTTTTTCAAAGCCAGGATTTTTTTCAATAACCAAAAAATACTTAATCCAAAAAATACTTGTATTAGGGTTACCGAATCTTTTTCCTTTTTCCCCAGTTGCAAGTTTACAAGCACGGGCCATTATCGAAAAAATCATTGTGTTACGAAATGGCACGATTTATTGCAAATAATATACACCTAGTATTTGGGTGGGTGTATGTGTGTATTTATGTGTGTGTGTGTGTGGGGGGGGGGGGGGTAATGGAGACGGAGAAGAGCCTGTAAAACTATTAAAAAATCAAAAATGTTGCCAAACAGTCTAAGAAAATAAGAGTGAAATAAGTTTTGTCTACACTTGACAATTACACCGTCAAAATTGGCTAAAATATGATATTGAGACTTATCAAGTGAATTTATCTTACATATCTTTCCATTTATGTTTGTAATAAATCAGACACAAATGGGTGGAGACAAAATGAAAACACCTTGTTTGGGTTTTAATCTCACATTTAAAGCCCAACAATTACGTAATATCTCCGGTCATACAAATTGTTATGTAATCTATTCCTGGAATTCAAAGTATTTACCGCCGTGCTGTTTCACCTAGCTGATGTTCCGGATAGCCGAAAAAAATAAGTTTAGCAATATCAATTTTGAGAAAGAAAATAAAAGTTTTGATCATGAGGTTCAAAAAAATTTAGGTTAATTTACCTACAATTTTCGCAGGCAGGCATTATTGTAGCTAACAAAACGTGCAAATTTACTTGCAAAAAATAACTTTGAAAAGCTAGAATAAGACGACAAATTTCTATTTTAATTATACTAATTGACAAGAGAACAAAATTGAAACCAATCGAAGAAAGTGAATCTAATAATTTGTCGGATGCTTAACAAACTGCATAACTTTACTCTTAAGATGTTGAACCGGATGAAAATTTATCTTATGGAAGCTTGATTGAATTGATCTAGATTAGATTCTTTTTTTCATAATTTTTCATGTTTCTCACCACAAATTAACAACCCTAAAGAACAAATCACGTAGAGTGTTTCGGAGATTGACATCCGACAGAAGCCATCCATAGTCATCCGATCAGAACACAGAAAAATACCTGTAATTTTCTCGCAAATTACCAAGAAATTACCTAGAAAAATTACGTCAAATTTACATACAATCGATTATAAAACTCAATTTTGCGGCTAAATTCCTGGAACTTTTTGTTTTGCAGGTAAATTCATTCTGTTTTATCAGCAATTTTTTCTCAATGTAACTCTACTAGTAAATTTAATTCGCAGTTTGCAGGTAGAACTTCATGCATTTTTTTGCTGGTAAAATGATAAGATCGTATAATTGCAACTTTAAAGTATATCGCATGTAAATTTTCCTGCAATTGCAGGTAATCCAGATTATTTGCAGGTAAATTTTAGTTGAGTAGCATTGAAGAACAATTCACTTGCAAATTTTTGGGCAAATTTTCCTGCATTCTATAATCAATTTGCCTGCAACTTTTTAAGAGTTTGATATTTTTTTTCGGTTGTGATAGATTGATATCAAGTCCCACGGGTCGCCGGGCTTTATTTTCGGCTATCTGAACCTTCAGTTATTTGAGCACAGACGGGTATTAACACCCCAGCCCAGTCGGATTTTGATCACTGTTATGGTGTTAATTTGTTAACACAACACGTCAAAAAGGTTATAATTATCTTTGATATTTAGACTAGCAGATCAACATAATAAACAAAATGCGACCCTCAAATCCTCAACTTTTTAATCTCCCTGGGGCTGTATCAAATTAGCATGCTGTCGTTTATAACATGCGATTATTTCTGATCTGCGGATCTCGATTTATTTTCACATGGGACTGAAGTTGTAAAATTATTGTTTTTATTTGTTTCAGAATGAGCCGGAGCAGAAAATGAAGACAAAAGTGTGGCTAGTCCGGGTATGTCATATTAAAACTTTAAATCTTACACATGACCACCATACTGTAATCTTCAACTTAGCCTCAGATATTTCAGACTGAAAAGTTTAGATAAGTGTCATATTTTGACGAGATTATTAACAATAAATTGTAATCTAACACATTGAGTTGGTTTTAGAAGTAAATTTGAGCTTAGTTATAAACAGTTTGAACAAGTTTGTTGCAAATAAAAGATTTGCAATTTATTATCAACTGTTTATTGAAATTGTATGCGATATTTTTTCTTCCAACCCTTCAAACGTCTTTGGTTTTAGAAACTTAATACCAGCTCAAAGTTTTTTGTTCAGCCAATTTTGGCCCATCAATATATTGAAAATGGTCATGTGTCAACAATTGGAGAGAGATACAAAAGCGATCATTGAAAAGTTCAAGAAAAATTGATTCCATCACTGCAGAGAATTATTCAGTTTTTTTTCTACTGTCAAAGAGAAATTTATAGAGGAAAACAAGCGTGTAGACCATGAAGCATTTAACTCAAGTGTTTAGCTGTATAGCAACTCAAAAATTTAAAACAAGTAATTGTAAAGCGCTCTGCGATGGGATTGTGACTTTCATAATTCTTCAATTTTTACACTCTCAGAAGCACTGAAGAAATTCAAATAAACAAAAAGATATAGAAAATATAATAGAAGCGTTACAAAACAACTAGTATTAGTCTACTTTTACATGGACAAAAGCATTAGTTCTTCAAATCCGGCTAAATTATAATAACACATATTGAGCAAAATACTGAAAATAAATATTATTCTTTTTCAAATTTTTTAAATATCTTTTACGAGAAAAATTATTTAACTTAGAATCGTAGACTTTAAGTGTTTTAACCGTGACTTTGCGCATGGTCTCAATTTATATGAGAAAACTTTGGAGCCTAAGTTTTCCATTTTCACTTTGAGATAATAATTCAAATAAACCATTTATTTGAATCCTTTGTATAAGAAAAGCAAAGCTGTCCTTATCCCATGTATCATTTATTACGCGGAAGAGAAATAGTCTTCATAGAAACATAGGATTTTGTTCTATTTTAAAAAAAAGTTAACTGGGAAAATCTAAAATTTCAGATTTTGCAGATGTCAGTTATAAATAAAAACTAGTGTTTGAATACTCTATGCTTTTAACCTTCTGTCTCTGCCATTTAGACCAATCATGATAAATCCTGTGCATGGTTTAC
The DNA here is from genome assembly GCF_964194025.1 of Convolutriloba macropyga. NCBI lineage: Eukaryota > Metazoa > Xenacoelomorpha > Acoela > Convolutidae > Convolutriloba > Convolutriloba macropyga. The sequence continues at coordinate 17,316 of NW_027453191.1, read as the reverse complement.
AAATATTGTGTAAACCGCTGTATCTAGTTAAAAGTAGCCAGATTTTGCTCTAACTTGTTCTATTTTTTTCTTTAGTATATTTGTGGGCTCTCAAGCTTGAAAACCATAGATGGTAAAAACTTATGGTAAACTTATGGTAAAAACTTCAAGAAAATTTAGGTGTGAGCAAAAAGCATATCCCACTTAGACGGAAGACTTTTTTTAAGAAAATTGTTCTATACATGTCAATTTAACAAAATGAACGTTTTAAAATTTTTTATTTTATCTTTTACGTTGTTAACATGATTAAAATATTTAGGCTCACTCAGTTCGGTTCATATTATTTTTCATTTTTAAGATTTGTCTATGAGGGGTTGTAGTCTTACTAAAAAACCCAACTAGTCTTAGTGAGTTAGACGAGAAAAAATTTCAACGCAACTTTAATTGAAAAAATGGAACTTAAATACACAATCAGTCATTGACGCATCGTCAAGTGTACCATTTTAAAATCCAATCCTGTTATGAGAAAATTTTAAAATTTTCTAAACTATCATTTTTCCTTTGTTCAATGTTCAAATTTTGTTTGTGCGTAAACAATCTCCTTAAATATTCGGTAATTTTTTATACAGCTTATATTTATTGAAGTGAGTGTTAAAGTATATCAATCCGCATTTTTTTGTTCATAAAGATTCAATTTAATTGAAAAGAACTGTATTTTAAAATGTTCCCTAAATTTATTAATCTGTGCTCATTCTGGAAAAATATTAGAAAGCTGATAAATTGTTGAAATATTGTTGAAACTTGTATTTGCTTTTGAGGCCTTCGATTGTTGCGAAAACTGTCTATTCTTGGCCCACGTTTTCAAAAAAAAGTGTAAAACAAATTGTTTTGCCAAGCCATCTATAGTGTGTAAAGTTTTGGTTGTCAGATGATTCTTAAACAATTAAATTTGTTATTAATTAGATTTTCGTCGGATAAATCTTTTCTCAAGTTGGATTCGAAAAAAATTGTTGCTTCGAATTTGTCTGTTAAAAACGGCTTGCGACACATCTAATTAATTGCTCTCAAACGAAGTTTGTAGCAATTATATTAGTCCTTTTGGTCTTTTTTTATGCGATTTTTCGCTTGACCGATTTTTCGTCTGACGCTTTTGACTTTTCGTCCTCAAAAACGGGATAAACAGGTAGCGCCCAGCGGGCATTAAGTGCTCTTAGAGCCTCTCAGCTCTGTTTCACAGCTCAAACTTTTTGGAGACTCTCAAACGACCGCTCACCGGTCGTTTGAGAGCAATTCGCCCGACGTTAGTCGGTTATGTTTTGTTTCTTTTACGTTAGAATGCGCTGTGTAAGATGACATAAACTTTGACCAAATCTTTATAGCCAGCACACGTTTTCGAAAAATCATCTAAAAACAAAATTGACGGTGGATTTCGCTGAAACAAATAAATTGATTTTATTCCATCTGGGCTATTGAAATGGAAGGAAGAGTGGCATATTTTTTCCATCAAAATTACTGATAATTATAATTATAAACGAGAGAAGAACACGAAAACCGAATTTAGCCATTTGGTCGATAATAAGGCCCGATTTGAATATTCTTGGAAGTAAAAAATTATCAAATTGAAAAAAAAACGATAGATCGTTCTTTGAAACAAAAGAATTAATTAATATTGTATTTTTCAAGGTGTGGGTTGACGAGTACTTGCAGTGGAATCCAGCAGACTACAACAACATCACTGACATCCGAGTGGAGTCTGACCAGATATGGATACCTGACCTCGTCGTCACAAATGCGTTAGTCCTATTTTGGCATGAACAACTTTGTCTTGTTTAACCTCACTTAAAATTTAATTGACTGACATTGTCGACAACTCACAGACTGAATTTTAAAAAAAAACTCGAATCCAAAGAGTTTTCCTTAAACTCTTTCAAACTTTTTCAAACTTTGTAGGTCAGGCAAAGTTACTACTGTTTTTTTTTTCAAATAGTTGGTCACATTCGGATAAATGATTAGGATTCTACTATAAATAGTGATAAATTCGTTCATAAGTTTCAAATGGAACAAAATAATAGATTACACCTCTTTTGTAGATTACACCTCGCAATTTTATATTACAGCAACTATAATTTCATGATCAAAACAACTTCTCTCCAGAGAAGCAATACAAAAAATGTAAGAAGTTCCAACTGAAACCTGTTGTTTTAGCGAGTATTTTTCCAGAGGGATATGTCTGGAATTAATCACCAATTAGATTTTTTTTCAATTCTTTCTAATTGACACTCGAATTTATTAGACGCTGCAACCGTGGAAAATGGAGACGCATGTAAATGAGTTACTTATAGCGTTGAAAAGAAGAACAAATCTTGTTTAAATTCTTAATCGATTAATTTTTTTCATCATGTTCTATTTTGTTGAAGATGTTCTATTTATTAGAAACGTTCTTGTCTAAATCATTGGTATTAAACCTATTCATAGTTTTTTCATGTGGTTTTTATGTTTTCTCCCCTTTGTTTTCGATGAAGGCGGTGCTTTTTGTGTTGTTTGATGTTTTCAACCCATAGTCAATAGTAACAGATGAAAAAACTGAACCTCGGGAGGGGCATAACCACCTCAATTATTATTACTATTTTAATTCACGCATTTTTTTAAGTTTGGCGAAAAAGCTCAGCCATGATGGATTAATACCTATGCCTTTGACCCAATAAATGAAATTTATTTTCCAGTTCGAAAGTATTATCCAATCGAACAATTATAAAATTGAATTTTCAAGATTTCACCAATAAGGATACTCTTGTGCACTCAGTTAATTGCAAACTGCTGTGATTTAAAAAACAAACTCAAGTTATTGTCTTACGAAAACACTCAATTTAAACTGAAAAAAAGACTAACAAAATATCCAACTTCATCCTGAAAGCTGTCAATTGTGATTGTTACTAAGTAAATAAACGTTATCAGCGAGAAAATATCTTTTCTTGAATTGCAATCGTACGACGATTGTTCCATATCTTTTTGTTTGACCTGCAATCACGCGACAAATGATTGAATATCTTAATCTCATTTGAAACCGTGCGACAATGGTACTGAGTAAATAAAAGAGCAGCGATGATTGAAATGCGCTATTTGAATAAAGCGAGAAATGAACAAAAGATTACATAATTTCTTAAACATTTAACTTCTTATACGTAGAGTGCTCGACAAAAGTTCGTTTAACATAATTTTCGTTGAGCCTACGAATATACTAAATCGATTGCGCTCTTTTTAGGCTGAACGTTTTTATGTTTCGAAAGTGTGTTGGTGACCAATCTGAGCTCAGACAAAATACCTGCTAAAAAAGATCAAGCTAGATTTGCCGGGCCATTGACATGGGCCGTTGGCCTTAATGCGTAGTTGAATACAGTTGCCTTATCGATATTATGATGAATTAACATTCGAAAGAGTGAATACTTTTCGTCACCTTTATTTTTGGTGCCGCTCCTTACTGAGCCACCTTTCGTTTAAAATACAAACGCTAGTTCGACAAAATATTTAGCCTAATTGATGTGATAAACTTATTGAATAGATTTGAATGCAATATGAATAAGGAATTTTCCTTAAAATCTTAGTCTTTCATGCGTATTCGAATTACGTTTTACCCTTCAGTTCATTCAGCTCATTCCCATCACCTTCCCCCACCCCCTTCTTCCGCGAACCGCCTGAAGTGGGAATTCCAATTCATTCGTCTAAGACTCGGATCAGATGCGCATGTGACCGACTTTCGCTCCACGATTACAATCAAGAAACATATCTGGACTCATGGAAAGGCGGTGCTTGATTACCTAACTCAGAACAGCACCAATTGCAGAGCTCCAGACTGTGTGTTAGCAGCTGTTCATATTCGCGTGAGGGACTATGCCACTCATTTGGTGAAGATTGGCTACAAACCCGATTTGATGAAGACCTATTACCTGTCGAATGCATTCAACTATACAATCTCAAATTATAGGCTGATGTGCACTGGTGTCAACCGAGAGGTCAATTTTCCAAAAAGAGAAAAAAACTTGTAAGACTCAATCAAAATTGATACTCCTTCTGATGTTTTAAATTATTATCATAGAAACCGGCAAATCTAGTGACCCCCTTATATTTTTGGTTTCATTTCCTATAATCTGATTTTTTTTGAATAACGGTCACCGATAAACCACCCCATACGCTTTTGATTTTAAAAACATCGAATTTGAAAATTTGAATCTTGCCGAATTCGGTTTAAGAAAGATATCAACGTCTTAATTTACGCGAAGCAAAAAAAAGTTTGAAAAAAATGACCAAATTTGGAAAATTGAAAAAAAAACTGATCATTCTAGCATACTTATATAGTATTTAGATCGATTAAAACGTTGTAAAAACAAGTTTGGTCAAATTTTTCAAACTTCGTAAAAAAAAGATCAGGTAACTGATTTTTTTTCACAAAAAGCGCTCATTCTTGGAAAGTTGTGAAAAAATTTAACATCTTTGCATTTAACATCAAGGTTCGGAGTTTGAGCGAAGCTCAAATCAATTATGTTGTAAAAACATTATATGGTTTTCATATTAGCTGCAAGTTCACTTCATCACGCCATAAAAACTGCGCCTCAAGTAACACAAAATCGTTACAAACGTAACGTTTACGCCTTACCGGGTTTAAGTTTCAACCCTAACGCTTTGAAAGTCCGAAAAACAGCGCAGTTCCAGTTGAGTCATTTCTTTCATGATAAGAAGCGCCTAGTTATATGGCATGATGTAGTGAACAATTCGCTTTCACGTCATCGCAGTAACAACAAAAAGCCTTTAACACCTTCGCAGCTTATTGAAGTGCTTGAAAAGTATCAGGAGCGCATAGAAGCTATAGTATATTGCCCCAGAGAGGGAACTCCTGATATTTACAGTCAGCTCAAGCGCAGTACTCTAGTTACCATCCATTTAGTGAAAGACATTGTGTCTAGACGTAAACAGAAAGATCTTAGTTTACTTAAAGAGTACAGAGCGTTACACCAAAGGCCTGCGCTTGAGCTGAAAACACTCACTATAGTGTTAGCCCATAAGAACAACCTCCGGTCCTTGATAACACGCTCTCGACCGAAAAAACTTTCAAAGCGCCGCCGTAAAACGCTTCGCACCCGTCATGCGTTCGAGGAGGCGGAAATCACACAGGCCTTGATAACCTGAATGTCACTTAGTCTTGCGCTGTTGTGGGAGTCTACCCGCTGACTGGCGGTGTGACTTAGTTAACTCACGAGTTACGGGTTAGTTTGTGGTTGGTTCTCTCCGATAGCGCTTTACTAAACGTTTCGCTCTCCCCATTCTTCGAGTTTTTCACTACCGTCCGTTTTCCGCAGGTTATCTGGTTTCATTTTCCGTTTCCGTCCTTTTGTTTCCGTGTCACTTTGTTTCCTTCTAACCCCCGTTGATCTGTTGTATGATGTAGTATGTTGAGTTTCTGCTGTAGTAAAATTTCTCTCTGCTAGTATGCTGGTTTGTTGTGTAGTCTCATTCCTTGCTAGGGTGTGACTTAAGTTCATTCTGGAGTTACGGCTGGTTTGTTTCGTGACTTTCACCACACTGGTTTGATAGCAATTTGTTGTAGCTTTATTAGTTTTTGTAGTATGCACTTTTGTTGTCTGGGTAGGGTGGTTTGCTAGGGTGTGACTTAAGTTTGTTCTGGAGTTACGGCCAGTAAGGTTCCTGACCTTTCGACTTTTGGTTATACTACACTGTTGCCGTAAATTGTTTCATGTTTAATGTTTTGATGCCGTTGATAAAAACCCCATAATGTTTTGTGATAGTGTACCTGGCAGTAGCTCGTCTCCTTCTTTCTAGGGTGTGACTTAAGTTTATTCTGGAGTTACGGCTAGCTTGTTTGGTTGAGTTTGTTGCTGTGGTCTGTTAGCATCGATCTTCCCGCCTCCTCGCTTGTGGTTTCCGCATCCGCCGGTGCCAGTTTTTCCCGTTTCGTCGCGCGCCATCCGCCCGACGTTTCCGCATCCGCCCGTGCCAGTTTTCCCGTTTCGTCGCGCGCCATCCGCGCGTCGTTTCCGCCCCGCCCGTGCCAGTTTTCCCGTTTCGTCGCGCGCCATCCGCCCGACGTTTCCGCATCCGCCCGTGCCAGTTTTCCCGTTTCGTCGCGCGCCATCCGCGCGTCGTTTCCGCCTCGCCCGTGCCAGTTTTCCCGTTTCGTCGCGCGCCATCCGCCCGACGTTTCCGCATCCGCCCGTGCCAGTTTTCCCGTTTTGTCGCGCGCCATCCGCCCGACGTTTCCGCATCCGCCCGTGCCAGTTTTCCCGTTTCGTCGCGCGCCACCCGCGCGTCGTTTCCGCCCCGCCCGTGCCATTTTCCCGCTTCGTTGCGCGCTTTTTGCCCGACGCTCCCGTTTGTCTGTCCGGTTTCCCGTTGAGTCGTGCGTTACTCGTTCGGCGTCTCTTCCTGTCCGTCCCGTCTCCCGTTCTGCCCCTTTTCGCGCTTCCTGCGCACCGTTCTTCCTTTCTTTCGCCGGGTACTATTGTGCTCGACGAACATCTTTGCTCTTTGGCGGTTTGCTAGCCAAACCGTCACACTAGGGTTCGGTATAACCCATTTGTGTTGTGCTGTTGCATGTGTGTGTACTTTATATTAGTACCAAATTAAACCTGTGGTTCCTGTTTTTTCATAAGATCATGACAACTTTGCAGGACAAATTCAACAAACTTTATAGTGCGATGGCAAAATTAGAGGCTGAACTTAATAACATCTATGGTGAAATTAACAATGCTATTGATAAGCAAGACAGGAAAGTTAAGATCGAACGTCTGCTTGTGAAGTGCAAAGACGCTTTTATTAGAGTAGTTGATAAAAATGAAGAGTTCTTTGATCTGGCACAAAAGACTGAAAATCCAGATGCTTTAAGAACCTTGAAAAATGGTTAGAGACTGTAACAAAGAAAACTGATGAGTTCATTGCTGCTGCTCGAGGGTATATCAATTCGGTCCATGACAAAGAGACAGCAGAGCAGTACACCTCTCACCATTCAAAATCAAGTTCACATATGACTTCCTCAAAAAGATCAAGTCAGCGTCAACGAGACTTAGAACTATCGAAACTAAAAAGGGAGGAACTTGAGAAACAACATGAGGCAAAGCTTCGCATTGCTAGACAGCTTCTTGAAATTGAAAAACAAACGAAATTGCGGGAATTGGAAATTGAGCAGCTTGAGGAGGATCATCGCAAGGAAGTAGCTGCTGCAGCCCTTGAGCAAATTGGGTTGATGACAAAATCATCAGCAGACGGGTCCGGTACGGGCAAAATGAGTGGGCTCTTTACGGAAAGAAGTTCAGTCAAGAGCAAGAAACTTGTTCAAGATTGGGTTAATTCGTCACCGGCCGGGAACATGGCAGATGTTGCAAACGAACCGAGTTTGCACTTTTCTGGTTCCATCGCCCAATGCAACCAAGCAATTGCCCAACGACCTTCTTCAGCTCACCTTCCAAACTCACACTTCAATCTCAATACACATGGTCAAGTTGAGGCCAACATCAACCTCCCTGTCCATGAGCCAAGTAGTAGAACCAATGTAACCAATGAAGCACATAATGCAAACAACATCATGCAAGAACAGCAACAGCCTCAATATACGCCTCCATCACCAGTAATCTTTGGTATGCCAACTCAACTAAACGCCCCAAACACAGCCCGACAACTGTCTCAAGCAACAATGCACTTCGATGCTTTACAGTTGGATCATCAATTCCCTCGCAGGTCGAGCATGCCGGGACAGTTGAATTTAGTCAGCCCTCCGCGTTCACCACCTTTAAACACACTCGTTAATGCTCCGCTAGCACTTAACCCGCAACAAGCACAAATAAATATACTAGCCCCCCATCCCCCGTTCTAAATCCCGCACCACCGCATTTCCCGTTAATCCCACCAGCATTCCGCTTTCCTCCTCCGCCGCCACAAGCACTCCCACTACACGCCACTAACCCCGTGGCGAATAATGTCAATCTGTTACCCCATTCTCCGCCTGCACCAATCATTTCCTCCGCAAACATTTTTGTACCTCAACTAATTCATCCACCACCCCCACAAGAGTTTTCAGCCCCAAAATTTTGTCCCGATAACCCACGCACCTCCTGATCCTCCAGACCCAAATGTCTGGCGTTTTCCGGCAGCAGTCCCATCTAATGCAGTACCACTTGTACGTACATCTGCAAACTTATACACCGCACAACCGACCCCGTTAATCAACCCTCATATCACTACATCGCTCCTCTCCTCTCAAGTACAAGCAGCAGCAGGCGCTCAAAATCACGTAACATCAGACTTCATGCAAGCGAATCCATTTAGTTCTTCCACAGGTACCGCCCCCACCTTTGTCACTCCGATCATTCCGCCAACGTATGGAGCTACCGTTCCGAACCCGTTGTGTTGGGGTGGCCCGCCGCATCCCACACCTTCGGCTCCTTCTTCGGACTCTGTGGATTTGATAAAGCAGTTGGCGGAGGCAATTACTTGTAAGAAGAACGATCCACTGCCCGAGTGGAAATTGTCACAGTACAATGGTGATCCACTGCAGTGGCACGAATGGTTCGGACAATTTAAAAGCGCCATAGACGCACAGTCCTTGTCTGATGATGTCAAGTTAACATATTTCAAAACGCTTGTAACTGGAAAAGCTAAAACCGCCATCGCTGAGTTCGCATACTGTGGTTTAAATTATAAGGACGCACTTAAGACACTCGAACGTAAATTTGGCCAACCACAGGCAGTAGTCAGTGCACACTTAGTCAAACTCAGCTCTTTTCCTCCACTTAAGATGCACAATAGTGACAGCATCATAAACTATTCTGCAGCAATTTCAAGTCTTGTTGGGGTCTTTAAATAACTTTCATATGACGCAGACCTTAAGAGCGCCTCACTTCTTAACACGGCTGTGCAAAAATTGCCGCCCAATCTAAAAGAGTCTTGGTCACTCTTCACAGTGAAAAAACTTTGGGTTAAGCCAACACTCCTTGACTTCAACGATTGGTTGAAGGAGAAGGCCGAGGCACATGATTTAATGAAACAAACTTCATCGAAGGCAAGAACTGAGGATAACACCAGCTCAGTAGTAAAGACCAAAGTTGCCTCGAGAACTTTTGCTGCTAATACGCAAACTAAGGGCACTCAGAGACCAGCCTCAACATCGGCAACGCCTGCAACACCTCGCTGCATTGTGTGTAAAGGTAACCACCGCATCTGGGAGTGTAGGGTATTTAAAGAAAAGTCTCCCACTCAGCGAGCAAAGGTAGTAGCGGAATCAAAACTGTGTTTCTCATGTTTGAGAGAAAAGCATACGTTCAGGCAATGCCCAAATCCTAGAAAATGCAGGAAGGACGGTTGCAACAGCTCCCATAAAACACTTCTTCATGGAGCTGAGAGGGTTTATCCATCAAAATCCCCTTCAAACAACAACAATAGTAATTTTAATGCTGGCGCAAATCAAAGTAAACTTTCTAGTGTCCAATCATCGAGTAAGACCACTACTTTGTCATCTGTGAGTAATGTGAAAGGCCTCCTTCAGGTGACTGAATTACAGTTGAAGAGCGCTTCTGGTAAAGATACCACGGCTTTAGTTTTGTGCGATACCACTTGCAGTAACTCTTGGGTGTCCAATGATCTTGCAAATAGACTTGGTTTGCACGGCACAGCATTGAAATTAACAGTCAAGGGTATAAATACCGAGGAGGTTGTAGACACTAAGTTAGTTGAACTAATTGTAACACCACGCGACAACCAAGCATTTGAACCATTTAAAGTAAGCCCTTACGTAAAGGAAGATTTAAATGTAGGCGCCGATGTCATCAACATTAATGCACTTCAGGAAACATACCCGCACCTAGCAGTCCTAGACCCAGTTACATATTGCTATGGAAACATCGATATGATACTTGGACAGGATGTGTATCATGCCATCCGCCCGTTAGAGTACTTCGCTGCCGACGAGAAGTCCTCGCCCTTCGCTGTTCGCTTGCCCATAGGTTGGGTTCTAAGCGGCCCTCTACCGTCGTCTTCAGGTTTAGTCTCGACTTGTTTCAAAGCTAATATGGAGCAGGATTTTGAACTCGCTAGTCAGGTAAAATCTTGGTACGACATGGAGTCGTACGGCGCACTTAAGCAAGTAGACCCACGATCCGCCTCGGATGCGCGTGCGCATGAAATTCTTGAAAACACCACCGTGCATAATGGAAAAAGGTACGATGTAGGAATGCTATGGGCTGAAGATAACATCGAACTGCCCAACAATTATTTCTCAGCGCTTGTTATTTCTCAGCGCTGAAACATCGATATGATACTTGGACAGGATGTGTATCATGCCATCCGCCCGTTAGAGTACTTCGCTGCCGACGAGAAGTCCTCGCCCTTCGCTGTTCGCTTGCCCATAGGTTGGGTTCTAAGCGGCCCTCTACCGTCGTCTTCAGGTTTAGTCTCGACTTGTTTCAAAGCTAATATGGAGCAGGATTTTGAACTCGCTAGTCAGGTAAAATCTTGGTACGACATGGAGTCGTACGGCGCACTTAAGCAAGTAGACCCACGATCCGCCTCGGATGCGCGTGCGCATGAAATTCTTGAAAACACCACCGTGCATAATGGAAAAAGGTACGATGTAGGAATGCTATGGGCTGAAGATAACATCGAACTGCCCAACAATTATTTCTCAGCGCTTGTTCAATTAAAGTCTTTGGAAAAGCGGCTCACGAAAGATCAGACATTAAGGGAAAAGTACTCGAGTACTATCAAAGAGGACATAGACAAGGGCTATGTAGTAAGGGTCAAAGATGCTCATAAGGTGGAAAGTCGCTCGGAACGAGAGTGGTACCTACCACACCATCCGGTTGTTAACCCGAACAAGCGTGGCAAGGTTCGTAGGGTACTAAACGGAGCAGCTAAATTCCATGGCGCATCTCTTAATAAGTCATTACTCACTGGACCTGACTTACTGCATAACCTAATCTATGTACTCCTACGGTTCAGACAACATCAATTTGCTGTATCCGCCGACATCGAGGGAATGTTCCTCCAAGTTGGAGTGTTACCATGTGATCAACCATCATTGCGCTTTTTGTGGCGGGAGGACCCCACATCAAATGTTGTGGTACACCAGTATACGCGCCACATCTTTGGGGCAAAAGATTCGCCCACCTGCGCCAACTACGCACTTCAACGCACGGCAAGTGATAATGCTAAGGACTACCCAGAAGCTGCAAAAGCCGTCCTTGAGAACTTCTACATGGACGATTACTTAGACTCAGTGGAATCCCCCGAGAGGGCCCTCATTATGTCGAAGGAATTGGTACATCTTCTCCATCTAGATGGGTTCAAGCTTACTAAGTTTGTAAGCAATGTACCAGATCTGGCTGACCGAATTGATGGGTCTGCTCAATCCACTGAACCGAAGGTCATCGTTTCATCCAAGGAGGAATCAATACATGTGCTTGGACTTAAGTGGGATCACAACAACGATACTCTGGTTGTGAGCAGGGGTACAAACAGCACCATCACGAAAAGTTTAACACAGCGCTTGGTCCTAAGTCTTGTGTCAAAGGTCTACGAGCCAATTGGTCTTGTCGCACCGTTCACTGTTGGTGCTCGGTTAATCTTGAAAAACATTTGGCGTGTCAATGGACAAAGTTGGGATGACGAGTTACCTAAAGACACAGTTGACAGATTCCTCGCCTGGTGTGTTGAACTGCCGCGGTTAGCTAAGATCACTATACCGAGAAGTTACTTTTCAGGACCATCCCAACATCTTGAACTCCACATGTTTGGTGATAGCAAGACGTATTCAGTGCAGTAGGATTTCTTAGGGCTCAAGTAACTTGCTTTTCCGGGGAGATTATAACAGAGCTGGCGTTTGTCTTGGGCAAGGCCCGTGTTGCACCTATGAAGGTAATGACAGTTCCTAAGTTGGAATTACAAGCCGCTCTCCTCGCTGCCCGTTTAAAAAGGGAAATCTGTCGAGCATAAACGGTTACTGTGGACAAAGTCTTTATGTGGACAGATAGTACAATCGTCTTGCAGTGGATAAACTCAACAAAGAAAACACCCCATCTTCAATGCAAATCGGGTTAGTGAAATCCTGGAGAACACCAGCGTTGACCAATGGAACCACGTCGCCACTTGTGATGATCCGGCAGATGCTGGCACGCGTGGTATGTCCGCTGAAGCTTTGCAATCAAGTGGCTGGCTGAGGGGTCCTGACTTCTTGAGGACTAAGCAATTCCCTTTTGTGCCAAATAGTGACGTCGTTGATAACATCAAGCTCGGCGTTGTAACCAAGGAACAAGATGATGACTCCATCTCATCTTTAGCCGCATCTGTAACCAATTCCCCAAAGGAACAAAGCATTAATCTGATCCCGTTTGATAAGTTCAGTTCTTATCAAAAATTACTTCGTGTCACCGCATATGTGCTCCGTCTTTTACCATCTCATGAAAGTTACCGTACCGTAGACGGCAGCATAGCCAACCCTGTTGAGCTTGACGAAGCCGAGCGTCATCTCCAGTACTTGGTTCAAGGAGAGTCCTTTAATACTGAAAGAAAGGATCTTCTTGACAACAAATCCGTTAGGAAGAGCAGCCGCATTGCTCAGTTTACTCCGTTTACTGGACCTCATGGTCTCATCCGTTGCTCTGGTCGACTCCGACGGCTATTGGAAATTGACTTTGACACTAAGCATCCTATCGTGCTGGATGCGCGTCATACTTTTGTTAAACTGTTTCTGCGGCATACTCATTTGAAGAACCATCATCAGGGCATCGATTACTTACGGTCAAAGGTACAAGAACGTTATGCCATCCTAAAACTACGTTCCACACTGCGTTTCATCAAATCAAACTGCGTCTTGTGTAGAAAGTTTCGTGCAGCAACCATTCAACCTATCATGGCAGACCTACCAAAGGAGAGACTCGCATACAAGTCTCCTCCCTTTACCAACACCGGGGTTGATGACTTCGGCCCATTCTACGTCACTGTTCGTCGGACTACCGAGAAGAGGTGGGGATTTCTCTTCACTTGTCTCACTACTCTTGCTGTCCATGTTGAAATTGTCCCGTCCATGGACACTAGTTCCTGTGTAATGGGAGTTGAGCGGTTCGTCTCCCGTCGTGGTACTCCTGCTATGATTTGGTCGGATAACGGTACGAACTTCATTGGAGCGGAGAAAGAGCTCCGTGAATGTGTGGAAAAATGGAATACGCTTAACATCGCTGCCGAACTTGCCAATAAGGGTATTAAGTGGAGGTTCAATCCACCCAGTGCGCCACACCAAGGTGGCATCTGGGAGAGGTTAGTTCGTAGTTTTAAAAGAGTACTGTACACTATCCTCGGTATGCGTCGCCTCACAGATGAGGTGTTGAACACTACTTTTTGTCTGGTAGAATACGCACTAAACTCACGTCCCTTAACGCCCGTAAGCGCCGACCCGTCCGACCTAGGCGCAATAACACCTAATCATTTTCTACTCGGTAACCAAGCAACCAGAATTCCGTCCATCGTTGGAGTCGACGAGTTCGATCATCGTAAGCGGTACGCCCGTGCACAGTCATACGCCAATGCAATCTGGGCACGTTGGCTAAAGGAGTATGTACCTGCGATGAACCGCAGAGCTAAGTGGCAGACGCCTGCGGAGCATCACCTCAAGGCTGGTGATTTAGTGTGGATCGTTGAAGAAAGCAACCCTAGGGGTTACTATCCAACTGCTCGGATCGAAGAACTCCGTTACGGATCCGACAGCGTCGCCCGCTCCGCCGTCGTACGCACGTCTTCCGGATCGCTCGTTCGCCCACTCGTTAAGCTGGTACCGATTCTCCCAACATCTTCCTCTGGGCCGGAGGATGTTACTAAGTAAATAAACGTTATCAGCGAGAAAATATCTTTTCTTGAATTGCAATCGTACGACGATTGTTCCATATCTTTTTGTTTGACCTGCAATCACGCGACAAATGATTGAATATCTTAATCTCATTTGAAACCGTGCGACAATGGTACTGAGTAAATAAAAGAGCAGCGATGATTGAAATGCGCTATTTGAATAAAGCGAGAAATGAACAAAAGATTACATAATTTCTTAAACATTTAACTTCTTATACGTAGAGTGCTCGACAAAAGTTCGTTTAACATAATTTTCGTTGAGCCTACGAATATACTAAATCGATTGCGCTCTTTTTAGGCTGAACGTTTTTATGTTTCGAAAGTGTGTTGGTGACCAATCTGAGCTCAGACAAAATACCTGCTAAAAAAGATCAAGCTAGATTTGCCGGGCCATTGACATGGGCCGTTGGCCTTAATGCGTAGTTGAATACAGTTGCCTTATCGATATTATGATGAATTAACATTCGAAAGAGTGAATACTTTTCGTCACCTTTAGTGATACCCCTTAATGCAATCATGCCAGTAATACTCTGAACGTTTTTATTTTAAGAAAAGCTGATTTTTTGAACTTCTGAGCGTCAATTTTTTTTTATCTTACCTCCGTCGACTTCAAGCTTAATCATAGTAAATGTATGTCCATTTTTCTTTCATTTACGATGCAAACTTGTACTTATGGCTTTTTTTTCAAAAACATTGGCTTCTTGTTTTTGATACCAGGAGTTTTCAAAAGAAAATTTGTGATTTTTGTGAATAATTAACCATTTTTGCTGCTCTTTTCGTTTCTTTGAAAATTGTCACTTTACTTAACAATTCAACTGAAAAAAAAATTACATAATTTGTAATTGAATGTATTTATAGTTTTCATAACTTTTGGTTTTAAGGGCCTTGACACCGTTCTCCTGCGGACTTTGCTAAAGTTTTTAGTCTTGCCTTGTATTTGCTGATAATTTTGGTTTTTCATATAACAAACATTGGGTAATCAAAGATCTCAATGGCCATCTAGAGACATATAAATGAATTCAACACTGATATAGGTATATAGCTGACGGTTTTCTGACTTTTAATTTGATTTTTTTTTTCGAAAGCATTCAACTAATCTCTTTTTGTTCTGGTTTTTGTCTTTTTTTATTTAACAATTTGATATCATTTTCGTTACTTAGACACGTTATTGGCAGCTTTCGCTAATTTTTTTGTTGTATCAAAGAAAACTTTTTCTGTTGGTTAAACATTTTGACTGATGTCCTTAGGCCTTAGGCAATTTATTTCGCAAGAATTTTGTAAGTTTTTAATATTTTTCAAATTTTTATGGTTCTTTTTGTTGTCTTTTTGAAATATTCGTTTTACAAACAGACTTTATTATGTTCAAAGCAGATGCATGTGAAGTTTTTTTTCTCGCGGTTAGTATTTTATAAATTTAATGTCTTCAACAATGTGGCTTGCTAAAGTTGTTTTTGGTACTGCTCGTATTCCATGGTGTTTTATAGTTATATGACCTAGCCTCAATGATAACAGGTGCATTTAGTTTTTGCAGATGATGCCCGATAAACTGTCTATTCTTTTAGTTGAAAGCTTATGTTGGCTTTGAATTTCGAAAATATTTGTTTTCAAAAAAAATAAGGAGCTTCTGAGCTTTGCCAACTTTATTTCTGTTAATTTGTCTCATCTGTTAATCTACCAGTCACATTCCTTATCTATTGAACTGCAAGTTGCTATTTATAACAGTTTTTCCTCAAATAGTCTTTTTCTTGGTACAATAAGTTTTATAAATTATTATTGATTTTTGTATATTCGCCCAGAAAGTAGATTTTTGTATGAAAGTTTTTAGGTTTTTTTTCCTCTCTCATAGTGTCTTCACAGTATCACAGTAATGAGCAGTCCTCTGTTTTTTTTTTTAAAAAAAACCCAATTAAAAGTTTTTAATATTCCTAGTGAGCAGCTTAAGGTTTTATTGGCTGCGACACCGTTTTCATGAAATTTTTTCTTTTGCAATTGTTTGGCGTTCTTTTTGTAGTCATAATAAATATCCTTGATATTGAAAGGTCTCAACCACTCTCTAAGAAGCTACAAATGGTTCTGTTAATAATTTCAGTGCATGCATAAGGTTTCTAATCAGTTTGGCATTTATTCTGTTCAAAAAAAACAACGTTTTTTTAAACTTTGGGCTTCTACTCATGTCTTGTTGACTCGTTACCAAATTGCAATGTGGAAAAAGTTCCATATTTGTTTTCTAATGAACTACATGTTCATCTTCTTCAGCTTGAGTTTTGTCTGATTCTATTTTCTTTTGGTTATTAATCATTTTTTATAGTTTTGGTCGTAATTAAAATTTGTAATTATTTCACTTTTATCGCCGTTTTTTCTGAAAGTCATATTAATGACAGGTCTCATCGAGCCTCAAATTGGATTGTTTTATTTATTTTATATTTTGTGAAACGAAATCGAAGTTTTCTTTATCTCTTCCTCGTTCTGTAGAGATAAATGAAAAATATACATGAGCGGGGTCGGAACATTATGCGCAAACTCACATTAGTGAGCCTCCTTGTTTAATTAAGTATAAAAAATTTTGTTTCAAAAAAGGAGTTGCACTTTTCTCAAGTTAATTCATAGTTATTCAGAAAATTGTTTTGCTCATTAAAACTAGCATAATTTTAAAATCTACTTAATTTGTTTCAAAATAATTTTGCCCACACGCTATATATATATATATATACACACGCAAACACAGACACATATATCTACAGATATGTATATATATGTATATATATATATATATATATATATATATATATATATATCTTTGTATATGTATATATATTTATGTATATATATATATATATATATATATATATGTAGTATGTATATATATATATATATATATATATATATGTGTGTGTGTATATATATTTTTATATACATATATATATATATATATATATATATATATTTATATATATATATATATATATATATATATATATATTTATATATACATAGGTATATATATATATATATATATATATATATATGTATATATATATATATATATTTAAATAGTTACATATGCATAAATTTATTTATATATATACATATATAAGAGTACTTTTTCCCTTCCTCCTCTCCGTGACCAATTTTTGTATAGCAGCACTGGCGACAAAAAATTGGTGTGAACAATTAGTCCTATTTCCAACTGGTAAATAATTCAGATTTTTGTAGTATTAATCGGACGCTAATAACTTTTTTTCATCGGTAAAATTGCAACTGCTGTTGTTGAAACAAGAATTGACTAGAACCTAATCTATTTTTCATTTGCGTGGCTGGTTTTTACAAAAAATGATCTGATTTTTTCTCAGAAAAAAATTTATTCATTTTTATTTGCTTTGACTTATATTTATCTATTTTGGATTTTTCTGCTTTATAACGCCGTTTTCTGGAGGTCATATT
>NW_027453190.1:0-19323 GCF_964194025.1 Convolutriloba macropyga | reverse complement strand
CAATAATAAACATCAATTTTTAGCATAATCGAAGTAATTTTTATGGGCGGCCAAAAGCTTTAAAGAAACACATAAAATAAATACAAACCAAGCCAGCAAGTTTTCCGAAAGTAGCTGCCATTGACTCTCAGTGCCCGACGTTGGAATTGAAGCAGTTAGAAAAAGAAGAGAAAAAAACTGACATAGCCTATTTCTTCTATGTTAAAAAGTTTAATTCTGCATTTTTTGTAAATTAAATAATTTTGGTGAACTCAAGCTCTATTTGGTCAAACAATAAGCTTAATATGAACAGCACTAAATTCTAAGCAATATTGATAACTGAATTCTCAAGTTTTCAAACATAAAAACCTAGCATCCGGGTTTTAATGGATCATCCCGTTTGTTTTGATTCCGAATTTTGATCTTGAACGCGTTCGTGTAAATTTTTTGAATGAATTCAGAGCTGCGAGAAACAGTGACTGAGATAAACCAGAAAACAAGCGTAACGATCATGAATTATATAAAACCAAAAAAACGATATGGAGAGGTAAAGCGAATAGAAAAACCAGCTTTTTCAGAAATTGCCCCCATACGTTTTCATGTCCCCATACGATGGGATTGAAATAAACCGAAAAAAGAGAAAAATTGGCGGTGGCTTGTGTTCATATATATATATATATATATATATATATATATATATATATATATATTTATATATATATATAATATATATATATATATATATATATCAAAAGCATTGTAATTCATAAATTTTTGTAAATAGAAAAAAATGATGAACTTAGACTCTATTTTGTTGAGTGTTAGGCTTCATGTCAATAATATTTAGTTCTAAGCAGTATTGATAACTGAAAACTCAACACTCCAAGCATTAAATTTTAGCATCAGGGCTTTATTGGTTCATTCTGTTTGTTTTTATCGCAAATTTGGGTCTTGACATTACTCGTGCATAGTTCTTGATTGAAACTAGAACGGTGGGAAACTCTGACTCAGATAAATTAAAAAACAAGCGTGATACAAGCGTTACTTACGTAACAAAAAACGTCATTCAAAGGTAATGCGAGATAAAAACAACGTCTTTTCTGAGTGTGGCCCATGCGTTTTCAGCCCCCGTTTACAGAACACGTGACATTACACAGTAAAATCAATAATATAAAATTTCGGACGTGCGTTTGGAATTTGCAATCAATATGCACTCAACAATGTTTGGAGAGCACAAAGGAAATTGAACGAAAGACTATCCTGGTACGGTGCTGACCAGCAGACACAAAGAGTCAAACAGAAGATCGTAGCAAAATAAAATAAAAAAAAGAAAGAGAAGCAACCAATGTCTAAACACTCATCGCATCAGCATGCTGAACACAATGTTCTTTGATTAAAAAAAGAAGAAAATGGCCACTAAAGAACTTGATTTATATAGAAGAACCCAGTGGAAGCACTGAAAATATCAAAAACTATTAGATAAAACATGAAATATGAAAATTGATTAAAAAAGTTCTCAGGGTTCGCTGGAGCTTCGTGTGTCAATCAAAACGACAAGTAGATTACTAGCAACTACGCCCAAGTCAAACTGTTTGAAGAATTTGAATTTACGAAATGTGAAAACTGTCTGTTTCTAGGTCAAAATAACAGGCATCGATTTTAGAATAATCGAAATTTTTTAAGGCAGCCAAAGAGGGTGCAGAAACACTAAAACTAAATACAAACACAGCCACCAAAATTGCACACAATATCTGCTATTGACTCCCACTGGCCGACGATGGGATTGAAACAGTCAGAACAGAAAAAGGAAACATAAAAATTGACATTGGGTTTTTAATATGAATATAAAACATATATATATATATATATATATATATATATATATATATATATATATAAATATATATATATATATATATATATATATATATATGTTTATATTCATATTAAAAACCCAATGTCAATTTTTATGTTTTTCATGGTTCCTTTTTCTGTTCTGACTGTTATTAGAGTTTTTCTGTTCTGACATATATATTAGAGGTGTTCTCATTCTACATTTTCTGTGAGTTTGAAAAAAATAATGAACTTAGACTCTATATTGTAGAACGTTAAGTTTCATGTGAAAAATATTAAATTTTAAGAATTATTGATATCTGAATGTTCAAGACTCAAAACATTAAATCTTAGCTCCCGGGCTTTATTGGTTCATCTTATTTGTAGGCCAAAATTTTAGGCATCGGTTTTAGCATAATCGAAGTATTTTTAAGTCAGCCAAAAGCGGAAAAAACACTGCAGAGAAATACAAACACAGTCTGCAATTTTGCGCCCAGAAGCCTCTATTGACTCCCACCGACCAATGTTGGGTTTGGAACAGTTAAATAAGGAACGATAAAAATTGATGTTAGCCTATTTTTTATAGATTAAAAGTGTTCTCATTCTGTTGTTTCATTAAATTAATTAAATTTGATAAACTCAGAATCTATATTGAACAACATTGTGCCTAATATGAATGGAACTAATCTCTAAACAGTATCGATAACTGAATGCTCAAGTCTTCAGATAAAAAATCTTGGCGTCAGATTTTATTGGTTCATTCTGTTTGTTTTGATTCAGAGTTTTGATATTGAAAGTATTTGCGAATGTTTCTTGATTGAAGTTAGAACTGTAGGAAACTGTGACTGAGATAAATAAAAAACAAGAGTGAAAGTCCTTACTTACGTAAAACACAAGACGTCACCCAAAGGTAATGCGAATGAAAGACAAAATCTTTTCTGAGTAAGCCCCATACGTTTTCAACCCCATATTTACAGAACAGTGGATTTTACACAGTAAATCACCAAAAAAAATTTTGCCACGTGCGCTTGGAAGTTGCTATTAATATGCACCCAATAACAATGGGGAGCACAAAGGGAATTGAAAGGAAGACAATTTTGATACGGTGCTGACCGGCTGACACATAGATTCAAACAGAAGATCGTAGTAAAGCGAAATTAGAGAAAAACGAAATAGAAGCAATCAAAGTCTAACCACTCATAGTATCAGCATGCTGAACAAATAATTCTTCGAAAAAAAGAAAAAAATGGCCACTAAGAAAAAAACTTGACTTATATAGAAGAACCCGGTGGAAGCACCGAAAACATCAAAAACTATTAGATAAAAAATGAAATATGAAATTGATTAAAAAAGAACTTAAGGTTCGCTGGATCTTCCTGTATATCTGAAAACGACAAGTAGATTACTAGCAAGTACGCCCCAGTCTCACTGTTTGAACAAATTGAACTTATGAAATGTGAAAAATGTCTGTTTGTAGGCCAAAATAATAAGCAACGATTTTAGCATAATAGAAGTATTTTTGAGGCAGCCAAAGTGGTTTAAGAAACACTCAAACTAAATACAAACGCAATCAGCAAAATTGCACACAATAGCCGCTATTGTTTTGACTCCCAATGGCCGACGAATAGATTGAAACAGTCAGAAAAAGGAAACATAAAAATGGCCGTTGGCCTGCTTTTTTAAACTTTCAAATTGTTTTAGTTCTACATATTCTGTAAAAAAGATGAGCGTAGACTCTATATTGTAGAACTTTAAACTTCATGTGAATAATATTAAGTTCTCAGCAATATTGATAACTGAATGCTCAAGACTCCAAACATTAATTTTTATCATCTGGGCTTTATTGGTTCATCCTGTATATTTTGATTCAAAGTTTTGATATTAAAAGTATTTGCGAATATTTCTTGAATGAATTCAGAACTGTGGCAAACAGTCACTGAGACCAATTAGAAAGCAAGCTTGAAAATCGTTACATACAAAAAGCAAAAAACGTCATGCAAAGCTAAAGCCAATTATTAAATTAACAAATCTTTTCCCGAATGTGCCGCTATACGTTTTTATCCAACCCCAGTTACAAAGCACGTGCCCTACACAGTAAATTTTGCACGTACCTTCAAGGGATGCAATTAGTATGCACCCAAAAAGTTTGGGAGACCACAAATGCATTTGAAAGAAAAACTGTTTAGGTACAGTCCATGCCATCAGACCCAAACAGACAAACGTGGTAACATGAATTTAGAGGAAAAAATAGGCAATCAAAGTGTTAACGTTTTTAGCATCAGCAAGCTGAATGCAATGTTCTCCAATCCAACAAAAGGAAAAAGTTTTTTCTAATTGATTTCTAAGCAATATTGATAACCGAATGCTCAAGTCTCCAAACATTAAGTCTTAACATCCCGGCTTTTTTTGTTCATTCTGTTTGTTTCAATTGGAATTTTGGATCCCGACTTTATTCGTGTATATTTCTTGAATAAATTCAGAACTGTGGGAAAAAGTGGCTGAGATCAATCAGAAAGCAAGCGCGCAAGATCTTTTCCAAATACGCGCCCCTTACATTATGATTCCCCCCCCAGTTGCTACACTCAGTTGCTACGTAAAATGTGGCGTCTGGGGATTCAAATAATATGCACCCACCAAGGTGGGGATCACAAAGGTAACTGAAAGATAGACTAATGTGGTAAGGTCCCTAAAAGCAGACAAAAACACACAAACAGACAAACTTAGTAAAATGAAATTAGAGAAAAACAAATAGAAGCAATCAAAATCTGGACACTCCTAGCATCAGCATGCTGAATACAATGTTGTTCGATCGCAAAAAAAGAAAAAAAGAAAAAAATATATTATTATATAAAATTATATAAAAATTATATAGAAAACCAGACACAGGCTGAGCAAGCCAGGCTTGTGTCAAAATCATTGCGCCAAGTTAACATTCAAGTTTTAAATCAGCAGCAAAGTCAATTTTTTGACGTCTTGAGTTCAGAAAACTTGGATATAACAAAATAATTTCAAAAAGATAATAAAGATAAAAATCTTTGCAAAATTGTCTCATCTATTATATTTTTCTCTTCGATTCCATTTATTGGCAAATTAGACGAAATATTGCCACTGAAACAATTCGAAGCATGAAAGACGAATACTTTAAAAATATGGAATTTTTAGTCAACACCGTGGAAAAGTTTCCCAAATTCTTCGCGCTCATAAGATCAAAATCATTTTTATGACCCTAAAGTGTACGCCGTATCCCGTGCAGTGGCTTTCACAAAATTTTTGATGGCCCCAGGAGGCAAAAGCTCAGAAAGTCAAATGTTTTTAGAAAAAACCCGAATGTCATCAGAAATTCTATAACTTGTATGAACCTTTTTTTTTTCAAACAACTTTATTGGTTAACAGGTAGGTATTGTCTGTTGTTTGCATAGTGAGGAGGGATTGGTTTGAAATATAATTTTCTCAGAAAACCTACTGGCCTTAATTTCTTCTAATAACCAAAGATCCTAATAACCAAAGATTAGAAGCAAAACTACTGTTAACATCCATGTTAGTGCAATTTTTTCATGCCGAACTCTAAATGAAGAACATCTTTTTATTTAGATTTTTTTTTAAATATGTAGAGCAGACAAAGTACCTCAACTTTTCAATGTTTCAGATTAATCGGAAATACGTCAATCAATAAAAACCAATTAACGGTCCAATTATAGGAAATTTTACTCGTAGATGGTGCAAACTTAAAATTTAGAAAAGAAAAATGATGAGCAAATTTGAACAAAAGATGAACAGGGGAAGTGATTAAACTGTTCAACAGAGTTTTATAGACAGGGAAATTGCAAGATTGGGTGGAAAATGCCAATTTTAACACTTTTTTCCCATGAAAATGAACTTTACGCCTTAACCAACTGTTTTATGTCAATAAAAGAACAATAATCTTTGAGTTTCAAGTTTCTTACTTCAAACATAAATCAATTGGTTATTTTAAATTAACATGTGTCAGATTTGGAAAACCTATAAGTCGACGAAATTTTTTTCTTCACTTAAAAATCTTCACAAATCTTTTCCACTAGGCATTATCTAAAGTGACATAAAATATCATTGAAATAACGAATATAGAAAAAATGAAAGATAAAAAGTGCATGGAACACTTACCTCTCTTTACAACAAGTGGTCGTTTGATTGCCATGTTTCTTAGAGATGAGATCTCAACTGACAAGTAAAAGAAAACCGATCGGTCGTCATTTTTTTGCATTTTTTTTTCATTGTCTTGTTTACTTGCCTGTAATCTGTCAGCCTTTCAATGTACTCGTTTGGTGTAAGATGCATTATCTGATATCCATGAACAAAATAGAGTTCACACTGGTACCGACAGCATCCACGGGTTCCTATAAAGTAGCTGTGCATTTCATAGATAGGCCTGCAACAAAGAAAGGATGTAAAAATCTAATGGATTGCAGCGCTTCTAAAAAACAATTATTTCTGCGAACTATATGCGGAACTTTTTTATTATCGCACAATTTCTGCCGAAATTTTTGTGACTCATTTGGAACCATAATTCCGTTTTTTAGTAAAATCTGGACCAGAGCACAAAAAAATGAAGACCGCGCCGCTTTTGTTTACAAATAATTGAATTCTGTTTTTCGTTATCAGAAAAAAAGAGGCATTGAGAGAAACTGCACCTCTTTTTTATACATTCGGAAGTTTAATGTTTGCATTGTGAGTTATGCAAAAACGCAGAACCATTCTATACTTTGCTTACCCATCGAGAATTTGCAGGTCTTCTTTAATTTATTAAATGAAATTCACAAGTCAATCATCGATCATCAATTACAAACTTCTTATAAATAATTATTGAAATATTAAATCATTTTTGTCTTATCAACGGCCAACCGTTTTACCTCGACCATTTAAATCGTAGTTTTTTTAAGTCGATCATAATAATTTTGTATCATTAAAATATACAATGTATCTGTCTCATGAAAATAATCAGTTCAACAAACGAAGTAGACGAAATTTAGTCTAATAACAAAATATAATATCCCAATTTGAACTAAGATTAGAACAAGGCGGCTCAGCAATGTGCGATAGCACATAAGGTTCCGACCCCGCCCATCCACAATTTTGGCATAACTGTCTACCAAATGAGGAACAGATAGAAAGCCCAAAAATTATTTTTTGGGAATCCTAAAAAAGCCCAAGTATTTTTCAAAAAAATTATGTATGAACGATAAAATAGCCTCCAAAGCAATAACTAAGTGGAGTAAAAAATGAAGCATTAAATTGCTGTGATATGCCAATATTAATAAAGCGAGTCAAGACGAACAGCAAAATCGAACAACAACAACAACAAACACTAATTACATCAAAAATTTTTTGTCCGTTTTAAAAAACAAAATTTAATAACAAAGTCAACATACCGTCAGATGAACCTAACACTAAACAAAATAACTTATAAATCACCCGAAAAGATATGGACCAGTCCATAAAAAGGTTACAATTAGACAAAAAAGAACAAAAACAGTAAAGTTAAAAAATTCGCATTTTTTTTAAAACAATTAGCCATTAGGAATCAATTACAATATCCCAAAAGTTTACAATTACCAATGCTTCTACAGAAGGGCATTATGACCTGACCTTATTCATTTCTTTAAGCGGCTAAAAAGAACAACAAAAAACAACAAACAAAAATTCAATCGAAACTTGCCAGAAAACGCTGTCAAAACCGTCAAGCCATATTTCGGCCCTCAAAATATATTTGTCTGCGCCTTCTTCAAACACCGATAATTTAGTTTGTGGCTATTTATGAGTGGGACAGGGTAACAAGTAGACAAAAAAGAGAAGAGGGCAAAAGTATTTAATAATTTTTATTTTTTTTTCGAAACAAAATTATCCAAATTCATGAAAAACATTAATTACAAAATGAAACGTTTAAATAGGATCGTTTATTCATCCAAAGGAATTCTTTGAGACCTGCAATTATCCAGAATAATTCTTGCTTCTACAAAAAGAACGTCAACCATGATAAAAATCAAATTAATTTACTTTTTTGTGAAAAACCGGTGCCGAAGTCAGTAAGGTCATAACGCATTCTTCAATAAAATAGATTTTGGGAAATCAACCCTTTTGACGCTTTTCCCTGACACCCACATTGTCATATTTGACCTCAAATTAACGAGATTAGCAACCCAAAAAGAAAAATAAAAAGAACAAACTTGCGAAGTTAAAAAGTTTTTTTTTTAGTTTTGGAAAACGATTGTTTTCAAAGTCATGAAAGCCATCAGATATCTACTGATATCAGAATATCAGCTCATTTAATCTTCCATAAAAAGTCAGTGAAGTCTATCACTATATAGGAAATTTCATACAACTGAAATGACAACGTAAAAATGACAGTTTAAGACAAAATTTAAAAAATCAATTAGTTTCTTGAAAGAACTGTCGAGGCCGTTAAAATGATAATCTATGTCTTTAAGGATTTTAATATGTTCAATTGTGTTTCATTTTGAACGCTAATAATGTGATATGAGAACTGTCAGGAAGGTGGTAATGTGACTAGAAAACGTGAAAACCTGGCAAATTTCTAAAAACAAAAAGAATCTGAAATCTAATAGTATCACAGCCAGAAAACAAAAACTTCAGGCATAAAAACGCAATTGAGACTACATGTGCAATCATTAGAATGAACAAGCATTCTTTCTTTGCTGATACTAAGCTGCAAGTTGACCAAATTATGAAAAAAAGGAGGAAATGTTCATTAAGCCATTATTTATTTAAAAATCACTTATTTTAAGAAGTCGAAACGATCAAAAACTTTCAAGTAAAAAACTAAATGCATTAGCTTGGAGCTGCTTAGGAAGCCAATTGGACCTATCACCCCTGAGCTTTCATTTGATATGTTCTGTTCTTTATTATTAAAAATAGGTATTTTTAAAAAAAAAGACCTACTGATTGCAATCCGAATCCTTTTTGGATTGTAACAGTCCAAGATTGGCCCAAAACTAGCCCTGCTAATGCTTATTGTCCGTTAGGAATTATTGATTTTTCGAATAATGTAGATACAGATAATTTGTTAGTTGAAAACTCAAAAAGTTTTCTGCATTTTTGATAATAAACGAGTAAAGCTAGCAAAAAACGGCAAAGTTTTA
Source organism: Convolutriloba macropyga (assembly GCF_964194025.1). NCBI lineage: Eukaryota > Metazoa > Xenacoelomorpha > Acoela > Convolutidae > Convolutriloba > Convolutriloba macropyga. The sequence goes on along the minus strand of NW_027453190.1, from coordinate 10,378 downwards.
ATTACAGAACACTCTCAGCGGAAGTTGAAGTAGGAATAGCCCTCTTCAGAGCCTTCAAAGATTGTATTAGTGTTGTTTGGGGGTGTAGTGCCGGTAAATTTTATCAAAGTGGACTAAAGTAGCTTATTTCGTGCTGTTTTTGATGAAAAAGGCTGAATTTTGAAGAATTTATCCGGAGTTTTTGACCAAAAAAATTAAATCAGAATAATCAACAAGGCTTTTTTGACCTTAAAAAGAAAATCAACGACGCTATTCTTAAAAATTTCAACAAATTTTAGCGAAATTGATGCAAAATTAGGCAAAAATTTCGAAAAATGTGAATAAAACAACGTGTATTCACTCTATTTTTTCAGAAGTCTAAACCTCGATAACTTCCTGTAGAAAACGAAAATTAAAAAAATCTTTTTAATTCTGTATTCTACGCTGGACGAGCTTTCTAATGATACCAGTCTCTACGATGAATATATCGATCGGCGAAAATTGACTGAACAAAAAAAAACCCATTTGAGTATATAGTTCCTCCCCCCTCAAGAGGGGTCGGAACAATTAGTATAATTTAATTTCAAAAATGTCCATATGAAAGCTGTAAATAATTATCAAATGCATGTACTTTAATTAAACTAAGCGTGAATTTCAATTACTTCAAGCGTTGATTTTAATTTCAAAGTGCGTGGAATGCAATCACTTAAAATATATTTTTTTTTAAACTTCAAAAATGTAAATTTAAAGTTATAACCACAACAAGAACGTTTGGTTAAATATTTACATTTTCAAAATCGCCTCGTAAATATATGAATAGTTTGGTCTTTATACTTCAGTAGAAAAATTTCAAATTTCCTAAAGCCTCTTACTTGTCTATCTATTGGAACACGCTCATGCAGTTTGACCATTTCGCTGCTTAGTTTTTCCTTAAATTTGTTTTTAGTTTTCTCTTTTCGGATTTCAATTGGCGAATTATTCCACCTCCTAGAAAAAATTCTAATCAGTGACCTGTCACTCCATTTGGAATGGCACTTATTCTTTGGAAAGTACTGGAGAGTTCTGGAGTTTGCCATTTTTGTTAATGTTTTGTTCAGCTGAATGTCAAAATTTAGATTGTTATCAATCATTATACCTAGATAACGACAACTTGTTTTTGGCTCTATGAAAATTCCATTATAATGAAATTGTTCAATTTTTGATTCACCATTTTTTGAAAAAACCACAATTTCTGTTTTATCTCTGTTTAAAGTTAGCATATTTTGCCTCATATAACTGTCAGTACTTTCAAATACACTGTTGATTTCGCATAAGAGATTTTCATCGGATTTACATCGGATTTAAACAAACTTAATTTGAGAACGTGAAATCTAGTGATAATTTTTCGTCGGGACTTTTAATCTTTCGTTTTGTGAACTCTGTTTGTGTTTTTTTTTCGGTTATATGTTTCAAAAACCCGCAATTAAATTTAAGCGTTGTTCTCAAAAGATAATTAAAATATATATATTAGTTTAGGTTTTGAGATTCACTTACGGATGAAATCAAATTCTAAGTTATATACGCTAGCCGACATCAATGTTTACATAAAACGTTGTTTCGGCTTGACAGCGTGAAAATCGTTTGCTGTTAGGCTGGGTGATTAACTATTTTTCGTTGTTTGCCCTAATGCGGGCTGTTTTACGTCTTCTAATTTGACTGGGGAGGAAAGACCAAGGTCAAGGATTTTGTGTTTTCCACTGCTTAAAAAATGGTGATATTTTTTCACAGAACAATATTTGGGATGAGAGTCGGAGACTGAACGTAGTGGAATTTCACTTCCTGTTCACTCCCGTTTTACAATTTTTCCGCGGTATTCCACCTTCAGATTCCATTTTTAAAAATTGGGGATAAGTGGAAAGTGGAAGAGTGGAAACCACGGAACTCCATTTTTGTACTCTCTCTACTTCTACCACTAATATAAGTGCCCCGGCATTTCAGTCTCGTTATGTTAAATGTGCTCTAGCTCAGTAAAGGTATAAACTATAAAATCTATAAAGGTAAAACGTTCCATAGAAAAGCGTTCAAATCATTCACAGAAACTTTTAAGCCACAAATATCATTAATTTGCACGATTATATCCATCGACAGATGAAAAAAAGTTCTTCTATCAATCTCAGTTTGAATTGATAAATACATTTCCTTTTTTTCCACTGTTTTCCAACCGTACTGACATATATTTTTTTTCACCATTTGCACTTTCTTCTTTTTTAACAGCAGACTGCAATTCTAAGCGACATAGGCTTGTTTAAATTATAGTACAGTATTCTATGAGAAGAAATCAGATAGACACATATAAGGAAATTTTCATACGGACCTGATTGCATTGAAGCACTCATGGAACAGGGAGGACTTGAGTATTTTGATTCGTTGTTGGAGGTATGGATCTCGCAGGATATCGTTACGTGAAAACTCTATCGCCAAGTTTTCGTTGGCATGATCCTCTTCTCCTGAGAAGCAACAACATATTTAAAACCCATAATGAATTCTCAGACCTATGTCCAGACAACAAGCTGGGGCAGAGAAAAACCCGGCTTTATAATAAATTATCTGAAAGGGTTTTCGGTGGTCTTCAATTTGTCTAGACATACCCGGATCATAGAAGCATAGAAAATCAGCGCTGAATCATAGTATTTCCCAGACTGTTTTATAGTCTGGCCAGATTATGATCATGCCACTTTTTACCCTGTTCAGACAAAAAATCACAGTAAAAAAGGCTCTCTGAAAACACTCTGAACGCCGAGAAGTTGAATTCTTAATTTATCATGGCCAGTAAATACACAACCTGTGAAAGCTCCGGACAGCCCAATTCCAGTGGAAAAAACAGAAAAAACAGGGGAAAACAGGAAAAGCCAGGAGAAAACAATCAATTGCATCTATCATTACGCATGCAACATCTTGAATAATAAAGTTCGCATGAAAAATAAAGTTCGCCTCGAGTTTGTCAGCTGTCAGTATCCGTTTGTCAGGACCCAGATTTATCATCCCGATTCTCTCTCTATACATGGAATGAAATCAAACTATTTATATAAAATTTCACAATTTTTCATGATTTTCGTATGAACATCATGGGAATCAAAACCAAGGATGCTCAGTCTATTTTCCGAAAGAAAACTATCTATGGGACTTATTTTGCACATCATGAGTAGCAATATACTCTTAGGATACACTGATGCAGTACTGGACCGACGATATGCAATCGGAATTCAATGTTTCAGCACTGATTTACTATGGCACGAGAGCCCGTGTAGGTATATGAAGGTTGCTCGAAATACGGCGAAAAGTCTGGACATAGGTATAAGAGGTCTGTTCAAATACTGATAAAAAATTTTGGGTATATCATAGAATGAGGGTAACTCAGGTTTAGACCTGTGCATGAAAAGATCATGCTCGACCGAAATGTGATATATGAAAAGTGTTCGACTCAAATTGCCGGACTGTAGCAATAAACAACTGGAATTTAGTTCGACGCAAGTTATTCACCCTTGAATTTTTCTCGACCCGAAATGCCTTGCCTGAATTGTGCTGGACTCAAAATAGCGACTTATAAAAATAGGATTGAGCTATTGTTATAAAGACTTTCCACGAGTCTGCATTTTTGTTTCGAAATCTTTATATGTCGTTTCATTGCTCATTAATATTGATAGATAACGCAGTCAGCAAGTATGTTCCTTCAACTGTTGAAATACTGTTGAAATATTATTTGCTCATTTTTGGAAGACAAAACGACTGCAAAACGCCACAATTTCGTCATGACTATTGTTAAGAAGGCCGAGGCTAATACAATTAAGCTGAATAGTTCATTCAATCTAGTAATATGGCAATAGCTGGGTTAGCTGCTCCATCTTAATACAAAAAAAAGTCTTTGGACACATTTCAGCTTTCTTTGTTTTTAGTGCTCCGGAGCAATGCAGTTTTTGCTGAGAAAAACACAATTGTTGAAATTTCAAAAAAACACAGATTTATGAAAAGGTTTGTGCTCGACCCATGAAAAATACCAAGCTAGAGCAATGAATTCTCTTTTTGCTCGAATAAAAAAGGCTTTTCCTGGACTGATAAAAAGACATTGCGCGACCCAAGATACCTATAAAAAGATCGACCGTGCTTTATGCCAAATGTTAATTAAAAAAACTTTGCCCGATTTTAAGTAGGAAGCTCGTCTGTGTAGTTTCTGCCAACAGAAGCTGTCTCCGTTAAAATGTTGGACTCTTTTAAAAGCCTCAACCCTAGAATTTTAGTTCTGGAACACATTGGTTCTTAAGTTCAAAATTTCTGTTCAAGGTTCAATAAAGAAACTAGAGAACTTCGTTATGACATTTGCGAATCTTGAGTTCTTCAGTGAATATTACCAGGAAACGTGAGACACTTCGCGGGGAAAATCTCGCGTTTCCTGGTAATATTCACTGAAGAACTCAAGAACTGAAGAACTGAAGAACTCTGAAATCAGGAAAATTATGATGCAAAAATTTAAGAGAATTTTAGGACCCTTGTATTTTTCTATCCAATAAACCGCAAACGCTGGGTCGTTTAATTCACTCATTTTTTAATAAAAATCAATAAAAATCATGCCCAGTTCATTATGGGCTGCACCTACACGTCTTGCCTAGCTTAGTTGCTTAAATGGGACATTTTCAACGCATAAAAAATAAGTATTTCAATGAAAAACATAAAATGTGGGTTAAAGACGACTACTTAATAATTTATGCATTCGGACCCGTGTTGAGAATCGTCGGTTTTTGTCGGTTTTACTTCTCCAAAATCGATTGAAACCCTCATGCTATTTTCGCCGTTTCAAACAGTTTTTGTCGGTATTTAAACAAAGAATGTTCGTTTTATTGCCGTTCTAAAAATATTCCAAAAAAGACACTCCTCGTGATGATTCAAACCTACAGCCCCAATATTTCTAGCCACCTACTGCCTCACTCCACCGCTTCTCACTTAGTTATGCTGTACTTCTTTTGTATTCAAGTCAACTTGAAAAAGGAAAAGTACTCAGTAATTTGCTTTTAAACTTTATAGTGTCTCAGCTCAAATCAGTTGATCAACAAAATTTCAGAGATTTTTTTTACATCTACTGCATCTACTGCAGGAAGCAAAATAAAATCTTTAGTGGAAGCGGCAAACAAAGAGTTAATTAAGAGGCCTGAGATACAAAAGCCTAATTAACTTTCTTGATAACCAGTCATGCGTAGCGACAAAGAAGCAGTCAGTTTGCTATAGATTACAGAAGATATTGAGCAAACTTGTCCGGTAAAAAAAGAAGAAGAGTTTTAAATCAAACTAATGATAAGAGCAGAAAAACTACAGAATATATTTTTAGCCAGACGAATGAGGTTTGAAGTGAAGAAAGCTTTCACCATTTTTTTTGAAAGGTTAACTAAAACATATGATTATTTTGCTACGCCTGTTAAGTACGGCAGTGAGAACATCTCACCTCAAAATGATGGAGATCTTATTATATTTGGCACTAAGCGAAAACTAGAGAGCAAGCATAATGGGACATATAGCAGAAAACAGCAAGAAGAAAACCTGAAAATCATATCAGGCGAGGCATATAAACATGATAAGCAGAACTTCGGTTGAATTGAAGAGTCCTGTTGCTATATTTCGCGTTCAGTTAATGACAAAGTACGAAGACTAGTAGCGGACTCCGGGACACAAATCTACTTGATCAATAAAGAAGACTTGGTTAATAATGTCGAAGCTAGTTTCTCAGGAAAAGTGCAAAACACAAAAAAGAGGAGTCAAACTTAAGGCCGAAACCGGTCATCTTTTTAATTAGAGATAGAAAAAAAACTCAATCAAAATGTCTTGGAGAACGCTTCATTTATACTTCAAAACTCACACAGTAGAGCGTCGACAAAATAACTGAGTTAACCAGCAGCTGAAATGTAATTCGAGTTGATCTATGCTGAATTTACAAAAGCGCAGTTCGATTCCAATTCAGACAAGAAAAATTTGTAACACTTTAATTGGAAACATGTAGAAAAGTTCTTTGACAAAATTGTAAAAGAATTGAATAGTCAGTTGGTACCCTTGAACTGCTTTTCTGAAGTGAACTCGAAGAGAGAGAGAGAGAGAGAGAGAGAGAGAGAGAGAAAGAAAGAGAGATAGCTGCAAATGACATGATTTCAGAATGCCCTCAACTTCGCAGATTCATCATCAGGGAAAACGGAGCACACTAAGTTGTTTTTTGCGTCTCTCCTATGTGACATTTAAAACAAAAGGAGCTTTGAAAAAAGTCAAAAACGGTTTCCGATAACTTTTTTTGAATTGAGGAGAAGCACTAGAATACAGAAAAACTAGTTTTGAAATACCTCAAATTTTCTAATACGAAGATTTTGGTTTTTAGAAAAATTGGGCTATACTGCTTCTCAGATGCCAATTGGACAGGAAATTTTAACTATTGGAAAATTCTGCAATGCGGCGACAAAGGAGCAGAGGTGACAAGGGCCAAAGAGAAGAGACAGGGCTAACGAGACAGAAGGCCAAAAAATGAACAAAGGGCCGAAAGAACAGGAACAGCATGGATGTCAAGTAGGGTCCAAAAACCCAACAATCACTTAGGGTCAAAGAAGGTGCTTTAAAAAAGCAACAGCTAGCAACGTTCAGCTGGCGAAAACTGGCAAAACTCAGTTCTTGATTTTCAGAGTGTCTTTAGAGCGCTGGCAAAGTCAAAGTAACAAAACCAAAAAGAAAAGATTGTGGTAAATTTGTAAAAAGCGGTTTTCCTAGCTTGTAGCGCATTGTTCGTGAAGCGCTTGCATTTGCGGACACAATTCAGATTCTTTAAAAAACGCAATCTTATCAAGCACTGTTCAAATTTTTTGATATACTGAAAGAAGAGTTGAAAGAAGTCAAAATTGGTTCGCCATAACTTCATTTTTGAGTGGAGGAACAGCACCAGGAAACAGGCAAAAAAATTTTGAAAAACAAGAAAGTTGTTTGCTTGAATATTTTGATTTTTTGATAAAAAATGAGTTAATCTGCTTCTCAGATGCTAATCTGGCAGAAAATTTAGACTATGGGAAAAATAATTCGGGATATTTAATTTAACCTCTTCATTGTCTATGTCCTTGTCATTTGTTCAACAAAAGATTTTTCTGCCTCAACAGCAGAAACCGAACTTAACTTTTCAGTGGAGATGACAAAAAGCCAGTAACTTTGCAGGTCTGATAAAGAACTTAGCCGTTGAGATACAGACCTTTTGAGATTTTCTTTGATAACTTCAGGCTTGCATAGGGACAAAAAATCAGCTCATTTAATATACACACTAACTGCTTTACACTCAAACTTCTTTTTATTTAAAAAAATGGTAGAAAAAGAGAGATTAAGCTAGTAATGGAATAGTTGCAGACTGAACTCCTGATAGCATTTAATCTCATCAAGAGGGTTACGGAAAACAAAACACTCTTGCCTTTTTTTGGCAGCTCATATTTGGCATACAAATTGTCTCTCAAAATCTGTTGCTAAGACGTCTCTCCTGTATTAAGACAAAGCATGTTAGAGTACAGTTTCCAGGATAACGGACATCTTCTGCAAAGTACAGCTCCCTCAATGCGTCTAAGCAAAAACAGAGACGATACAGGGCAAACGAGAAAAACAGCCAAAGAACAAGGGGCTAAAAAAAAGAGGAACAGCATAGGTTCCAAGTAGTGACCGAAAACCTAAGAATCACTTGGGGGCAAAGTATGTGCTTTAGAAAAGCAACCGCAAGCAAGGATCAACATATGCTCTAGCAAAACCCAAGTCCTAGTTTTCAGAGTGTTTTTAGAGTGCTGGCAAAGTGAGAAACCCAGCTGTTTTTCTAACTGGTAGCGTGTTGTTCGTGAAACGCTTGCAATTCCCGGCACCATTCGGATCTTTTTTTTTTACAAAAACGCAATCCTTTCAAACACTGTTCAAAAGCTTCGATAAACCGAAAGAAGAGTTGAAGAAAGACAAAATTGACTTCCTTTAATTTATTTTTTGAGTGGGTGAACAGCACTAGGAGATAGGCAAAAGAGTTTTGAAATAAATGCGGTTTGTTAACTCGAAGATTTTGTTTTTTGATAAAAATGGGTTAAACTGCTTCTCAGATGCTGATTTGGCAGGAAATTCGAACTATGGGAAAAAATTCAGGATACTGCTTTTAAACTTTTTTTTTGTCTAACCTCTTGTCAGTTGTTCAACAAAAGATTTTTTCTACGTCAACTGCAGAAACCAAACTAAATTTTTCAATGGAGGCGACAAAAAGCCAGTATCTTTGCAGGTCTGTTATAGAACTTAGGCGTTGAGATAGAGAATCCTTTTGGGATTTTCATTGATAAGTTAAGTCATGTAGAGGCATCTGTCCATTTACTATGAAAAAAGTAACGCTTTTACCCTCAAACTTCTTTTCATAAATATGCATGTTGAAAGAGAGAGATTAAGCTAGTAATGGAATAGTTGCAGACTGACCTCATGATAGCATTTTACCTCATCAAGAGGGTTACGGCAAGCAAAACAACCTCGCCCATTTTTGGCAGCTCTCATATTTGACAGACAAACCAACCGACTTTCAAAATGTGCTGTTAATACTTCTCTCTTGCATTAAGACATAGATTTTTAGAGTACAGTTTCGAGCATAACGCAGATCTTCTGCAAAGTACAGTTTCTTCAATATATCTAAACAAAAATAGAGACGATACAGGGCAGAAGAGGAGAGACGGGGCCAACCAGACAAGCAGCTATAAAGTGAACAATGGGCAAAAAAAGAGGAACAGCATAGGTTCCAAGTAGGGCCCAAGTAGGGCCCGAGTGTTGGCAAGATAACAAAACAAGAGAAAAGATTATAATAAATGTGTAAGAGCTGCATTAAAAAGTGCTAGCATGTTATTTGTGATTCACTTACAGATCTGGACACCGTTCAATTATTTTTGAGAAAAAAAACGCAATTCCATGGAACACTCTTCTATTTCTGTGATAAAAAGGAGTTAATTTGCTGAACATCGTTCACATTTTTGAAAAAAAGCATTATAACAAATTTGCCTAGAAGCTCAATTTTCTAAAAAACAGTCCACAACAACGGTTGAACGTAAATTGAAGGATATACGATCATGCTGATGAGGGGCAAATTATGTAGAGTTTTTTTAGTTCTGTAGATTTACTGCAATCAGAGTTTAGCTAAGCGTAATAAACAATCCAGAAGCTCCTGTTTACAGTTGGGAATCAACAAATGTGGCAATTTTGTTTCTCAGTGACTTGTGATGACACAAACAAGAATGATTTCAGCGTATTTTTGGCTAATTGATCGTGCTGTGTTTTTTGCCTCTGACTTTTTGTTTGCTCGTTAGAAGTAAAAAAAGGAATAAGCACCCTCAAAATTTTTTTTGAGTTTACCCAGTGATCAGATTTTGAGAGAAGAGATGAGTGAGAAGAAAAAATGTGCTGAATTCGGTGATCATGAAGAAGATATTTATATTTTTTGGAGCAATTTGAAGCTAACGAATTTGAAACGACGCATATATAGCTGAAGGGAGAAAAAAGGCAATTGAAATAAATTGCAAGTATGGTACATGTTTGTTTCGGTGCTAGAAACAGTTAGGTCAATAACTCAGGCTGTATCAAGAAAAAAACGCGCAACCGTGAGATGTATTCAATAAAAGAAAATAGAGTGTCGAACGATTTACAATACAGAAAATACTGAGCGATCTAATTTGCCTTCAACAAGGAGAAAATCGAGCTTATAACAAGGGCAGAGTAACTATTGTATATAATTTTAGTCAAACCAAAGATGTTTGGAGTGAAAAAATGTTTATTTTAATTTTTTTGAAGAGTTAACTAAAAGATTTGATAACTTAGCTACGCCTATTAAGTACGGCAGTGAGAACAGCGATAATTCGATAGATGCGTGCAAGACTTGTGAATATAATGAGGCCCAAAAGCAATAAAAAGAAAAGAGTGCACATCAAGAGTATCAGAGGATTTAGACCCTGCTGACAGGGAAACAGGTATGCAATAAATTGACAGCGTCAGTAGATATTGTATGGTTTACATAAAGAAGTCAGGAGATAGGACTCTTGAGAAATCTGACGGATCTGTGGACACGTAGGCCAGCCGGAAACTTTGGTATCAAAATAGTGGGTACGATATAGCAATTCGGTGTTAAACATAAACCAGGCTGTGGTCAAGTTTCTTTTAAAAACAAATATTGTTATAAGACGTACTTACCAAAAACTAGGTTCTTAGCAGTCCGTATAGTTGTGGGTCGGTTCGTTAAATCCGACGGCAAGGGTCTGCTGCAGGACTTAGGCGTTGAGAGACATAAGAATATTAAGACTTTTTTGATAGCCAGGCATGCATAGCGCTGAGCAAGCAGTCCGTTTACTATGGAAAAGTAACC
>NW_027453189.1:0-11695 GCF_964194025.1 Convolutriloba macropyga | reverse complement strand
CTTTCTGCAATCACACAGTGAGGTTTTCAATTGCATGAATCGTTGTCGAGTGCAGCATACATACAAGAAGGTGCCATGGTGCAATGCCTTTCATCGTGTATTTTTTTAGTACCCGGGTATCCCTACCCTACCTATTGCCCCCAGGCTAACCCAACGGCTGCAATCAACCCTTCACGTACTGCCCCCAGGGCTCATGAATATGGCTCATGTGGGCCGGTACATTGCAAGAGCCAAAGTACTCGTACTCGTACAGTAGCTAGCCGGCTGTGCATGTGCATGTACATATTCCTGTACATATCGATCCATGGTTCCTTCATACTGTCCTTAACTACAGTGCTGGAATAACTGTGATAAAGTAGATCGACTGGGTACCCTATCCTAGGGTACCTACCTGCCGCCCCCAACAGGGGTGAGTCCCTCCTGCTGTCCTGCAATCTGCATGCCCCTATCGGCCATATCACCCATGCCGGGGGGGGGGGGGGGGGGGGGGGGGGGACCTCCGTTTCATGCACCAGGTGTGTCCCTCACAGGGTTGCCTGCATGCGTCACACATGCGTCCGCCGTCCTAGCTGGTACTAGTACTAATACGGGTACGGTTCATGCTTGCATATGTATTCCAGGAGGTCCCCTACCCTACGAGTACCCTACCTATCGAGTCCCCTACCCTACGAGTACCCTACGAGTACCCTAGATACCAAGCTCCAAGATACCGGTAGGGTACCTACTGTACACCGTACACCGGCACCCCTCTAGCTCATGTACGGTCCCTGTCCGGCTCCGCGCCCTGTGGCCCCGGCCGGCCCCCCTGTTAACCAACCCCTCAACACCGTACACCGGCCAGCGTCCGGTGTACTGCTGACTCACATGTGTGTTCAATTTGACCGGCGTGCCCACATGCATGCAGAGTTGTTGGTCCGGACTCCGTCCCGGCCGGGGCAACAAAGCTCATGCAGATCGAGCCAGGGGTAAACATCAACTCATGGTCAAGCAATCAGTAATACACCCCTACCGGCCATTTCTGGCAACGCTGACAACTGGGTAAGTACTGTTGCTCGTACTAACAGCACAAATACTCGTGTCGGCTGATCAGCTCGTTCCGTAAAAGCTGCTTACCGAACACCCGTCAGAGAACTTCGGAACACACATCCAGTGACCAGACGGAGAGGAAGGCGACTCCGCACGCCACATCGAGGACGAGCTTGCAGCACCCGTCAGCGTTTTCATCTCCGGACGGGGTTGGCCTGTTCCATTCCGTTGGGTCTGATATCTGCGCGCGGGGCTGTGCTGTTCATCTGTGCATGATTGCCACCTTCCGCTGACCGACCTTGCAGCGCTGGTGACTGACTGACGGTCATCCGGAGCTGCAGTCAGCATGGTGGCGTGGTGTTTCCTTAGAGCGCTCTTGGTGGCAGCAACTTTACCATTGGCTTGGTCCAGATCCCCCTCAATGGCAGACAGGAGGTATGGGAGGGCAAGCGGGGTACTCGGCGTTGACTCCGCGGCGGCCGGTCCGCTGGGCCTCGGCCGCAGGCAGCGCCAACTGGAAGGCCAAGGGTCAGCGCTGTCCTAACGGCGTCCCTAGGCAAGACCACGCCCAGCCTGGAATCATGATATGGGCTGCCGGACGGAGCGGGACCACCTCCTTCTGGGAGACACTGCACTCGTGGGTGGAACGTGCCGGCATGGCGATCACGCCGCTGTGCACCTTGAAGGAGCCGTTCCACGAGCGCCGCGAGGTTCTGTCGGAGGAATACTGGAAGCGGTACAGTGACGCCACCCGTTCCGCCCGACCAGAGCAAGGATCCCGCTATCCTATCTCTAACTTCACGGATATACGCCCGGACGGATGGTTCCGATTTCTTTTCATTGTGTCGATGTGTGTCCTTAGGTGTCTGACCGAGAATGCTGGCCCACACTTCGCGCACGTGAAGCCCATGCACCTGGTCACTGCAAAATCGAAGGCACTCCAGACACCTGAGGGGCTCTTCCTCCTCGCTCACAGGATGGGGGTCAAGGTGAGCGGCTTCTTCTCTAGGTAGTCTGGCAGATTGGTGCAGATGACACACGAAAGCTCACTAGTAGTGGATTGGACCACATCGTTTGATCTAGGCAACAGTGAGTGAAGACAACGGCCCCCAGAGCTGAACAGGGAGTTTGCAGCTGAGGCCTGCCATGTCACTGTCAACACAGGTGGTGGTGACAGTGGACCGCAAGAACTGGTTGGCTCGAAGGTCAGCGCGGGAGAGAGATACATGGCAGACGTCCTCGGCAAGAGGAACGATCCGAACTCTGAGGCTCGGATTGACTTTATGAGTCGCTTCTTTGCATACCAAAATGAAACTGAATCAAAGGAATCTTGGTTGGACCGCAACAGCCATTTCGAGATGGAAGATGCAGAGGAGTTGGAACACGGTAATCTTTTGTCTTTTGTCTGCCTCGCTATGCAAAGATCTCACGCGCACACCCCTGCAGGTATCAGCTGCATGCCAGATTGCTCACTGTTGCCTTCTGTTTTGCTTTCTGCCGACAGGCAAACACATTGCTCGCCAGCTTGGGATGCGAGTGCTGACCTTCACATACAGGAAGAACAACTGGCCTTGCATGGAGGTGAACAAGACACTATCAGTCGCAGTTGAAGAAGGAGTCTTCCCAAGGATGCCACCAGGTGCTTGCACCATGAAGCATGGCATGTCCGATGGATCCAGCTTCCATGAGCTTTCTCTTGAGCAGCGAGTGGGGCCACAGGCTGCAGCCATCATTACAGACGCTCTGGCAGGGTCAAAGGATGAGTGGATGCTCAACCTGGAGAAGGAAGCCCCTCCTGTTCGTAACAGCGGGAACCGCTTTGCTCCAGATGGCCTTTAGTTGCTGCCTCAACGTTATGTCTTCCAACAGGCGATATAGCTCTACTCCGGCCATGGCACAAGCACTGTCGTTGGGATTCAGCAAAATAACGCACCGAGTCAGCACTTGTGATTTATTTCGCAGTCATGAGTCCTGCCTAGCACCTTAGTATGGGCACAACTATAATCCAGTTTAGGCACCTCCCAACATCTGTGCAGCATCTCCTGTGGCCCATGGATGCCAAATCAGGGTATCCGTTGACTTATATGCGTAAGCAGAACAGGAGCGATTCATATTCAATCTATCTTCCTGGCCCAGATGCGGTGTGTTTCCTTCCCGAACCTGGTCATATCTCGCGGGCCAAGCCATCTCATGGCAGGCCATCGGTCATTTGCAGACGACGGCAGCTGTACTGTCAATTGCCTCTATCTGGACATATTCATTTGCTGGTGGGCCTTAGCAGTCGGCGGTCATTGATCCTGACAATCAGATTCAACGTTCCCAATATCAGGCAAGTGTTGTCACTATCTTGTTCCTCGCTGGCACACTTGTTTCTGCACTTCAATCGTATCCCTTTTACTTGTAACCGGAAGCAGTCTATGTGGGGGCACTGGTTCACAGGCGCACAGCACCATGATGCACAATAGCTCATGCAGATCACTCAAGCTTAGTGCCTCGGCTTCTTGGTGATGAGGGCATTGGTTCAGGAACTGGAGGTCACGGCAACCCGCCGCAGAGCACCGCCCAAGTGTAGGAAGCTGCCAGGCATGTTCGATCGAACTGTCATAGCGACAAGACTCAGCATGGCGCTTCTCAGGGAACCACAGGGCAACGGCAAGCCACTTCAATCTTCATTCCCAAGAGAATGACAGATACATAGTCACAGTACATCGCGGCGAGCCGAGAGAGGGTTCTGCTGAGGTGCAGTCTGCACTTCATTTCTTACAGGGGTGATGGTAAAGCATGGCCTACAGTAGCTACATGTCTAACCATAAGCCGCCCGAGTTGCAGAGACGAGGGAGACAGACAGGCAGACAGAGATGTTTGAAACATAATGAACGATACCTGCGGACGACAACCTGATGGGCTTTAGCTCCCCGTCAGACATCTAGCATGCAATAGCACATATGGAGCAAGCAGATTCGGAGGCCGGCACTAACCATAGATTAGATACAATTATGCGACACTCCTGTATCGTAATGGACATGCAGTAAATCCCTCATGATCATGGACCCAGGGCCGCCACGATAACTGGTTAGTTGGGATCAAGACCAGGCAGCCAGCGTGTCAGCTGTGTGTAACATCTGTACATTGACACACCCCCGGCCCCGGGCGGGGGGGGGGGGGGGGGGGGGGGCGGCAGTGCTCCTTGACTCATTGGGCGAGGCCACGTACGACTACCAGCCATGGACCACCGGCTGCAACTAGCCCCTAGCACCCATATGTGGCAGATTTGCCATGGGAGCCATGCCGGGACTGTCCTAGCCCAATTTTACCGAGGCATATCAGGCATGTATTGACCGCAGGTAAGGTATAGGATCAAATCTCGCTATCGCTGAACAAGTGCCTACCTACACCCCGCTTTGGTATCCTACATGCCGTCACGTCCAGAGCGCTTCTGTGGCAGTTGACAAGCAAATTAGCACATCTTGATTGAGGATCCAGGGAGTATACTGCTGGGCCTGGGAGCGCTGCACTCCACAGTCACTGTGCGGCCGACTAGTTCTCGCATGGCACACCAGTGATGTGATTGGGGCGACGACGGATGCTCTAGAGAAATCTACAACCGCGACATAATTACAGTATATTGTTGTTACTGAGGGTAAACCACGCTAAATCAGACACAAAGCGAGGCCAGCCAGGGATTGCTACGGCCTCAACTACGACATGCATGTCCCGTGCGAATCACGCACATCGCTGGAATTGCCATAGCCAAGGGCGAAAGGCTCCTGATATTGTCATTGTGGCAATACCAGTGTCAGGGGCTTAGCAATTAGGGCATCAAACAATGATGTTGAGGCCGCCTTGGCTGTACTGCTCGACAAACTCCATGTCATTGTCGCTCAAGATGTCCTCATGGGGAGGCACCTCTCTCTCCAGGTCCAACATCCACTCGTCTAGGCTTCCTTTGAGGGCATTCATGATGATGGCGGCAGCTTGTGGACCGACGCGGTGCTGCAAGTCAAGCTGATGGAAGCTGGAACCATCCGACTTCCCGTGCTTCATCTGGCAGGTGCCGACGGGAACCCTGTGATAGATGCCTTCCTCGACGGCAACCGCCAGTGTCTTGTTCACCTCCCGGCAGGGCCAGCCCTCCTTCCTATACGTGAAAGTTAAGACCCGCATGCCCAGCTTCCTAGCCTCTTCTTTCCCTGCTTGGTGTGGCAGTAAGAAAGCCGTCAGCCCATTGAACGTGGCACCCACCAAAGCAAAGAAGTGAGTGAGGGGCCGTCACAGACAAAACTTGCCTCTGGCCAAATCTGGAGCGACGGCGTTCCGGTTGCGGTCCAGCCACTGCGCATTTGTCTCATCTTCACTGGCATAGTTGAAGAGTTTCAGCATGAAGTCCAGCCGGACCTGTGCCTCTGGGGTGTTGTCCTTGCGAAGCATGTCTGCCATGTAGCGCTCGCCGCCGCTGATCATGCGTGCCAACCAGTTCTTGCGCTCCACTGTCACCACAACCTAAGTCCCAAATCAATGGCTGATTTCAGAGGGAATGGCAAGGCCGGGGAAATAATGGAGGCAGGATGACAGTTTGTTTTTTTCATTAAGGGGAGGGGGTCTGACTTTCACTCCCATTTTGTGCGCCAGTTGGAACATTCCTTCCGGAGTCTGGAGCTGCTCATCTTCCGCCCTTTTCAAGTGCATGGGCTTGATGTGTTCAAAATGAGGTCCTTGGCTCCCTTCCAGACACCTTCCAATGGACACACATCGGTTAGCCAGGTGAGAAGTACAGATGAGGAATTGAAGTTAGAAATACCTGAACAAGTAGCTGTGTGTGTACGGGAGTGTTCTCACCCCGCCCACAACTCCTCCGAGATGGGCTCCCTCCTCTCATGAAACGGCTCTTTGAATCCACAAAGTGGGGTGATCCTCATGCCACCATGTGTAAGCCAGGAGTGCATTGTCTCCCAAAACGAAGTGGTGCCACAGCGGCCGTCAGCCCAGATGAGAATTCCAGGGCGGGTACTATTCTGCTCTGTGGGGAGCAGCTTGTCCAGGCTGCTGGCACCTGTTAGCCTGGGGGAGTACCCATGATGGATGGTATGAGAATTCACCGAAGGTTCGTAGGTGTGCGCAGCCAGCCCGGGCTCCAGCAGAGTGCCGGTGCCGTGTGTCAGCCTTTGGCCATCCCCTCCAGGTAAAGTCAAGGAGCATAGCAAAACCAGCATGAATGGCTGCACAGCGCTACTGCTTCGAACTCGTACCCCGCGGCGGGAAATGCCTTGGAACGCATGATGTCTCATGTCTGACCGTTCAGGGGAGACCAAACAGTGTGCAGTGTGCAGTGTGCTCGATTGTGTCGCTTTGGTAAGGAACATGCGCGCTGCGTAAGCAGGGTCGTGCGCAAGGTACGACTCTTCGTGACGCCCCAACCGACTCCGGAGTACACCCCAGAGTCGTGGTAACGTAGCGCCCACAGATAGGGGACAATACTTAGCCTGCGCAAGTGTCCACTGTTGACGACAATTGTGGCCACGGATTTCAGGCAGGCCGGCAACCCGGTGGGTGGCAGCGACCGCGAGGGAGTCTCGGAGGTTGGTTGGGGTTGGGATGCAGAGTCAGTCGTCCAGCAACACCTCAGTCATCAGAGACCAGAGTATCCCTCCAGGGCACAATTTTTTTTGACCTTCCTCCCCGGGGGTGAAAAAAATCCCTACAGGCAGCTCCAGGGCACAATTTTGAACTACATTTTTTTTCACCCCCGGGAGAAGGTGAACTAGTGTACTGTACATATTGAACTACATATTGAACTACATATTTCTCACGGGGTGAGCAAAAAGATTCGAGAGATTTATCACGAAAATTCGGGCTGTCGCCTTCGCGTGCATAATTTCGACGACTATTCGTCATTAAAAACCCGAGACGATTTCCGAATAATCCGATCGAACTACATTCCTTCGGGCAAAATATACGAAATCATTCGAGCTTATTATATCCCGATTAAATCAGGGGTTTTTCGACCCACCTTCTTCGCCCGGGGGTGAAACAAATCCCGATTAAATCACGGAATGTAATTGGAGTAGGTACATGTAGTAGTAGCTTGACCACTAAAAAAAAACTGGTGCCGGCCTATATCCCTCACATCCGGTCTGTTTCCGATCACTCTTGCACACTGGCGTCGCGCGTGCGTCACACTGTGCATGGGCAAACCGCGAGCGCGCACGCTAGTCGCTAAAAGCGGGTTCAGCATCGAATCACTCCTGCTGAAGGACGTCTTCGTTTTGATGAAACCGAGCTAGCGCTAAGGTTGGTGCCCTCGTCTCGACCCAACCCGGCAAACAGCCGTTGCGTTACACCATCAGTACGTTGCCGTATTGTAGGTTCCGGGTTGCATGAGGCAGGCGCAACTGCCGGCGCCTCCGGCGTGAGTCAACCTTTCGCTTTGACTGCGAGACGGCCCGGGGGCGGGACCGAAATGCTCTGTCAAACAACAGCTGAAGTTGTCTGCTCCATGGTGTTCTATTATGGGAGAGTATGGGTTGAAACCGTGTTTCTTTTGAACCTCAAGAGCAGTTGATCGAGGCTGCCAGTCACGGTCAGTAATCTGGGCTGCGTCATGCTGTTACCGAAGCCCCGTACGGTCATTTCGGGGTCTGGCTGTATGAGCTGTCTTTTCGGTGCCACCCCGTCTGTCTTAGATCAAAAGCAGCGCATAATATATAAGGTTGGGAAGGGCAAGAGCGGTGCATAGTGCCGAAGGCTGTTGCACCCTGTCGGCAAGACTCACAGCACTTCCTGTGCTTGCGCAAGGATGTGGAGATTAGTGCCGGTACGTGCGTAAGGTTGCTCGTGCTGACACTTTCCTCGTGCTGAACATGAATCCCTACCAACCCCCCACCTAACTTCTCCCTCAAACATAATGGCTTGGCATATGTTGCCAGGAAGGTCAACAAATTTTAAACGCCGGCTGCATGGATGGACGACTGGCCATCATTCACTAGCGGACTGAAAGACCCCTCCATCAGCCAGGAGTCCCTCTGCTGGACGCGGAACCGCCAGGGCCCCCGGGCAAGGCACAATGGCAGCAGCTGCCCGGCGCAGCTGCATTTCGCTACTGCTGGTGTTTAGCCTGATAGGTTTGGTAGTGTGTGATGCCGGGTTTGGGTTAACGCGCCGAAATGGGGCTCAGCCCAGGGGTCAGAATAGAGGCAGCCCAAGAAGGAAGGAGCCTCCGCTTCTCCAAACTCAAGGCTTTGGGCCAACAGGGCCCCGCAAAGGCATACTGATATGGGCTGCTGGGCGGAGTGGTACCACCGCGTTCTGGCAAACCACCAAGGACTGGACAGCTAAGGCAGGCATGAATCTCGGGCTCATGTGCAACAAAAAGGAACCATTTCACGAAACGGTCCAAGTGCTGAGAGAAGAAAACTGGAACAGGTAAAAGCCCCCCGCCCTAATTGACTTGTGTGGATAATCCATACCTCAAACTGAGCAGGACCTCAGCACCACTGATTGGCACATCCTTGCTATGGCTTTGCTTCAGATGCGTCAACCAGGGCCATGGCCCTTACATGTTGCATGTCAAGCCGATGCACCTGAGGAAGGCTGAGCCACAGTGTCAAACCCCTGAAGGCATGTTCCAGGTGGCCCAGAAAATGGGTGTGAAGGTACACCCATTGCTGTCCCTGCGATCCCCCCCCCCCCCCCCCTCCTTGCACCTACAGTACAGTCTCAGGAAAAGCACTTTCAACGCCTGATTCCATGCCTCGCATGCGTGCATGGCTACGGGGCGAGCGTGAGCTTTTCAGTCCTACACATGTGTGGGTGTGAGAGGACGGGAGTGGCACATCATAACTGCGACCTCTCCTGCAGCACATAAGAAGGATGGGAAACCATGAGGAAGTGATGGAAAGAGGAACAGCAGGCAGGGGTGATCATGGCGCAAAGTCCCGAGGGAGAAAGGGTGTAGGAGGCTGCTTGTGACTGCGAGGCCAGGTCATGCGTACTTAGGCACCAGGATGTGCCTATGATCGTCATGGTGGTTTACTTGCTGGAGGCCTGACTGCCTGCCTGCCTCAGGTGGTGGTGATGGTGAGTCGCCGCAACTGGCTAGCAAGGAAGATCAGCGCCGGGGAGAGATACACCATGGACGTACTAAAGATCCCCAAGCACGCATGGCGGTGGAAGAACAACCAGCAGAAGTGGAACACACGCCTGGACTTCTTCCGCTCTTTCTTCAGCTATCACAATGAGACGGAAACTAAAGAGCAATGGCTTGAGCGTCAAAGGAACTTCGAGCTGACGGACCCGGAAGAGCTGCAAAGAGGTACAATGCACTCGCCCGATCAGCAGTCTCGCCCTGTATGCTTCTTGTGGGTCTGCACTCACATCCAAGCCAGCCAATCCGGTGTGTATTGAGCAACTGACCAGTGTGCAGAGTAGGGCGCGAGAGGCGCACGAGAGAAGTGTAAGATGCTGTAGACTCGAGCGAGGCGGTGTAGTCGTCAAGGTGCACTCACCATCTATGTCGTTCTTGATCGCAGGCGCCGAGTTTGCGCGCAGCCTGGGAATGCGTGTCCTCAACTTCACTTTCAATAAACATAATTGGCCTTGCAAGGAGGTGACTGCCACTGTCAAAGCGGCCGTTGAGGAAGGCGTCCTCCCCAGACTGCCCTCAGGCTCATGCACACAGCGCCACGGCAGGTCTGACTTTTCCAGCTTCCGCTTTCTTCCGTTGGATCGCCGCATTGGCCCTGAGGCCGCAGCATTGATACTCGAGGGCATCAGGGGCACTGAGGATGAGTGGATGCTGGACCTCAGCCGTGAGACCCCGCCCGATACCACCTCAGGGGCTTTGAACATTGGCTCTCAAGTGCAGCCTTCCCAGGGTCAGGAAGGCCTGTAGCATGTCCTTAAGACTTTTGTAGCTTTGGCACCGGACTGTAAGTTGCCTACGGTGCCGTGAATCAGTGCACACAGAGTGCTGTTGCGAGGATAGGGGGGGGGGGGGGTCCACTTTACTCACTCATTAATTCCTCACCAGGGGGAATCCCATACAGGTATTCTGATGATCCGTCTGACGGTCTTCCCAGCTAGAAGCAGAGCAAGGGCCATGGCCATGGCGTTGTGAATTGACGGAGTGCTGCTGGCGGGTGATCTGTTCGGACCATATTCTTGTGGGGTAGGGCATGCGCTCACAACACAAGGTGGCAACCTAGTGCGTACACACTACACGAACATTCCAGGCGCATGTTTAACGTCATAACGCCGAGGCACTGGGGGCCCACAAGTTGCCAGTGGGAACCGGTTTTCATGGCATATTTCTAAACTGGGGAGGTCTGTGGACCCCATGCCGAGCATGGTGCACACGGTTACTAGTTTCAGCAGTCCTGCGGCCTGGGGGGGCGGTGGGGGTTGCCGGGCCTCCCTGGGGCCAGTGCCAGACCGTGCGAGGCCGAAGCAATCTAGTGCCACAGACCGCACGAACTCCTGGCGTGACCAGCCCTGCGTTGTGCTGCACGCATCTAGGATGTGGCTGCATGCCAAGCGTTCAGCTGGATATGCAGCCAAATGGAATCTGTGGCTGTGTCAATGGTCTCATTCTATTTAGCTGATCAATTCAGCTGAAGAACTCTGGCTGTATGTGCCTGGGGATTCTCAGGCCCAAAGCCATCGAGTCTTGCATGGTTGTTGTAATTGAAATACACTGTTGCATGTTGTCGACACCAGGTGCAGGTATTCACTGGCATGTGACATGCAGTGATAGTGATCTGCACAGTGTGTAATTGGAATTCAGACAGACACACATACTGTCAGACAGATCCACAGAAACAGGCTGACAGAGTGCATTCCAGACACACAGAAGAGGAGTAGAGAGGAGGGGTGGCTGATAGCCAAGGTCCCCACTGCGCGGAGCAAGGGAAGAGGACGGGGAAGGATGGGGGTGCAGAGAGCTGTGGTAGAAGAGGGAAAAGGTTGGCCCGGTGTATTTTTCAATACACACCAAGCAGTCCTCCCAACTTGAATGCGTTGTTTCCCCCAGGCCGGTAGGTAGGTATGTGCGCAGCCCCGACGAAGAGACTATGTACTCGTACTGTACTGTACTTTTGTACGCAGAATCATTGCAGCTAGCTAGTGACGATATACCCTTCCTAGGTTCCCGGGTTCTACCCTACCTTACGATGGATCAGGACATGGACACAGGCCCACACCATACTGTATACCACATGCATATTGTACAGTACGAGTAGGGTAGGGTAGGGTAGGTACGTACGAGTATAAAAATTTAATTTTGTACCCTCGGGTAATCGTACTCGTACTAGTACGACTTCCAGGCCCGGCCCGGTCATATCGCGGCATAGACCGGTCTACCTACTCTCTAGGGTAACTCCCGATCACGTGCACAAAGCACAGCAGGACGTCGACGAATATAGGTTTCGCGCGAGCTAGTTGCGAAGAATGATCAGCTCCACTGTGACTGCAGGAACCGTCCAAGCTGCCACATCCCCTATACACCACGGGCCCACGAACGACCTGTGGCGTAAAATATTCCTACTCTTAGTCTCGATCATCATTCAGGATGGGATGGTTTGGCGGCAAAAGCCCAGCGCCGGAGCCGGAACCCGCCCCGGAGCCCCCGGTGGAGCTGCCCACCAAGGACGGTGACCTGAGCTCCCTACTGGCTGAG